>NW_028137422.1:0-55000 GCF_965140915.1 Aythya marila | reverse complement strand
AAAAAAAAAAAAAAAAAAAAAAAGGATCTTAACACACTAACCCTAAGTAACTGACCAAAAATAAAACCCTAGGACCCTAACCCTAAAAAACATAGCAACACTCCATCCCAAAAAAAAAAAAAAAAAAAAACAAAAACAAAAAAACCTCTAAAACACTAAAACACTAACCCTGAAACCATTAAAACCCTGTTAAAACTCCAACCCAGTTATACACCAGTTACCTCCCTTAAGGGATATAGAGGAGCTCTCTCAGATACGGCAGTACTACTTCTTGTGCATGCAGCCGGTGGTCGGTCTCATTCTCGTGCTGATGGTGTTGAAAGCTGGGGCAATGGTGGTACTGCTGGAGATACCACAGCCACCGGAGGTGGATTGTTAGGATATGGAGATGGTAGGTTATCCAACGGCTCCCGTTTATTATCTTTTCCTTTTTCCTGTTCTTGTTCTTCTTCAAATTTCTTATCTGCTTTTAGTGTAAATATTGAGGCTGGAAAAGGACATGAAGTCCTCCTGATCCATAATCCTGCATAATCACTTTCTTCCCAGCAAAAAGGTTCCCTCGAATTAACATGTGTATTTAAGGCCTGACAAATACAGTCTTCAAAGGATCCAAAAGCAGGCTGAAAGATATGTGGTGTTAAAGGCTCCTTTGGCCATTCTATCACACAATACTGGACCGTTTTTTATTTACTTTTTCCTTTTCTGGGGCCCCTCTCATTCCAATTTCTAACCGTTATTCCTAATGGACTTTCTGGTGGTATGTCTGGTAATTTGCTCCCTTTCTTCTGGTCCCTGGTCTTCGATTTTGTCTGACCCATCTAGGAATGTTACTGTGGCAATTCCCACAGCCCTTGGTTACCTTAATAAGAGTGTCTTAGGGAGGATTTAAGATCTATCACCCACCCACAAATCCTATAGGAATCCCTTCGTTCCTTCACTGGCCAAGTCCCTAGCAGGAGATTGGAACCGTGGTTAGAAGACCTCCACAATCGCTTCGGAACTGAATTCCGTCTCAGTCACACTCTTACACACACAGGCAACCGAAACCCACCCAACAGAACAGTATACGCTTTAAACGCTTATGACTCCATTGTCTTCATTCAGATCTTCACACGCAGAATTACGGGCAAAATATAGTGCTGCAGCCAGCAAGGGAACTGAAAAAAAATCAAAACCTTTGCTTACCTTTATTCAGGTTCAAGATGCCATTAGTCCCGACCTGACTCGAACAGCAGCCACCAAATGGTGGGGCGCCTCTCCTAGATAAAGTAAGAATTCAGGAACCAAAGCCCTCCCGGACAAGCCCCCAGTTGTCATACATGACTGGGTCCCAAATTGGATTGCAATTAAATTTTACAATTTATTAAATGAATAGAGGTAAACAAGCAGTTGTGCACAAACAGATATACTGTGACAGCTGCCCTTCAGCACGTGCCCAGAGGCAGACTGGATGTCTTTGCCTAAACAGTCCGGACAATGTATTAGTACACCCATGCACTGCCACGTTAGCTGTCATCACTAACTGCCAGGCAGGACAGCTCCAGACCAAACACATACACACACAGGCATGCCACAAATACTAAAACAAAACACACAACACAAGGCGCAAGAAAAAGTGACCCCCGGAGGGAAGCCCTATGGCAACAGCAAGTCAGAACAGGTGCTCTGCAGCAGACCCCAGGAGAGACTCAACAATCAGTCGCATCGCACCCGAAGGCTGCCGCACACTCTGAGAAACCAAACCTACCAGTCCTGAGCAGCTCCCCACCTCCTCCTGCCAACCACGCTCAGCACACACACTATTTGCCCCTAAAAAAAACAAAACCTTAGAACATACACACACGAAAAAAAAACATCTGAGATCCATAAATGCCAAAAAGACGTGCACGCACAGCAGCCCCTGCAGAGGTAATCACAGACTTACCCTTTGCAGAGGAAAGAGCAGACTCTGATAGAACCCTGCTCAGGCTCTTGGTAACGCTGCATCTAAACTGCCAAGCCACATGTAGCATGAAATGAAGCTGGTTTTAGTCCCCTGGAAAATTACACAAGTAGGTTTGTACATCTAGAGATTAAAATATAGCTCAAAAAACAGAAGCGTATCCCACCATCGCAAAGAACAGTGAGCCAGCAACCTCTACTAAATATCCCTCTGTTAAGTGAATTCCAAGGACTTATAAATCCAGAAATCCATAGACTCCAGCCTGCCTAGAGAACCCTGCAGCTGACTGAAGGAAAACAAAGCACTTACCCCAAAGAGCAGCCTAGGCAGAAGGAGCTCTCTGATGCCATGCCTGGGGCTCATATACCATTTGGCCCTGCCCAGCACCCAAACCCAATCACATTGTAAAGGGGAGGGACAAAGCACAAGGAAGTAGGAGCAGAGCAGGAGCAGCAGATTTTCATTTTCTTTTTTTTTTTTTTTTTTTTAAATCTGCTTTACCTGAACAACATGCAGAGGACAAGAGACCTGGGGTGTTTCTAGAAGCAACAATCCCCATGCTTTTGCTGCAGCTTTTAATATTAAAAGGACAACACAACCAGTCAAGTAACTGGAACTTTTTCAAATGGAATTACGTCAAACAGGTTCATCATCACTTGCAAAAACAGAGAACCAGCATTCACTAGCATGCCAGAGCTAATACCCACCTCCTGCACAACGCTCACTACTACTAATGCAACATATCATTGTGCAATACCTCTCTGTTCCTGGTTCCTTTAACTCACCTGCTCAGTAGCTCCAACTGAGAAATGTGCCCGGTCAGCACCACGCTGAAATGTGCCCGAACAGACTTATTCTTCAGTGATGAAGAAGGTGACCCTGCTCAGTCTCTTGGCAGTACTGCACTTATGTGGTCAAGAAACCGTACCCCACGGTTTCCCAAAAACAACGTACCTGGCAACCCCTCATAAACATACCTCAAATATGTGAATTCCATGCACATAAAGCCTAGAAGGCTTTATGGTCTAAAGACTCGACAGACAGCAAACACACAGGCAAAAGCTCCAGAAATATAACAAACCGCCCCTAACCCTGAGAAAGGTCACTGCTTATATGCCCAATGCTGCCATTTTCAGATACATGCTCACACAGGGAGCCTCCATGATACATTTCTCCTAAACCCTGCTCCATCACTTTGCCACCAAGGTTGTGACTTTGATAAGATTTGACATATAGGCAAAGACTCACAAAAAGCTCTGTAATTCTGCAAAAATCATAAGGGACCCAGAAACACAAAGCAAACACACAAAATAACATCGCCATGCTATCCGTAAAACTGCTGTAATAACTACTCACCTGAGGAAGAGCTGCGTGCAATACAGGCACCTACTACTTAGATTGCTTTACTATGACAGATCCTACCAGTTGCCACCTCGAAAAGATATGCGTACCGGTTTCTACTTGAAAATGCATCAGTCCATAGACTCTGACCCACCTAAAGAACCCTGCAACTGACTGAAGGAAAAACAAAGCACTTACCCCAAAGAGCAGCCCAGGCAGAAGCAGCTCTCTGATGGCACACCTGCAACTCAGTTACTATTAGGTCCCACCTGGAACCTGAAGCCAATCACATGGGAAAGTGCAGGGGGAAAGCACAAAAAAAGCAGAAAGAAGAGGAACAGCAGCTGTGGTTTTATTACCTTATTTATATGGCTTAGCTCAACAGCATGCAGAGTGCAGACATGAGAACTGGGGTGTTTCTAGAAGCTACAATCTGTTGTCGACGGAAGGAAGACACAGACGCTCAATATGAGTGAACAGTGAACTTCAACTTTAATGGATAGCTCAGTCGCCTTTTATCTAGTTCGAACATAATCAACTCATACATATTGCAAAAACTAAGCTCAGGATTGGCTAACACTTTCCTATCTTGTCAGTTAGTTCCTCCCTCTTTTAGCTACCGTCCCGCCTTAGGGACTTTCCCAACCACACAAGGGCATCGTGTCCTTGGGCCTGATTGGTTCTCAACCAGCTGCGCACGTGCCCAGGCTCATATGAGTTGAGTACGGTACCTCCCCTAGCCCATGACCTCCTAACTGCTCAACATCCACGTGTCCTACCTCACTTAACCATTCCTCCACAATTCCCCCGTTTTTATTTTGTGCTACAAATACCTTCTCTGTGAGTTGCTCTAGTTTCTTAGTTAGGCAGTTAAAGGTTACATATGCAGCAATTATAATCAATATAATTATAAGTAGAAAGCAAAGTCCCTCTTTAACTAACAAAACCCATCCACCCATGTTCCCAAAAACAGATTTAAGCCAACCTTCAAACCAACTATCTTGTACTACAATTTTTTGTGTATGATCCCTTAACCATTTCAACTGGTCGTGAATTGACTGACCATGGTCGGAAAGATTAAAGCAACACATTCCTTCTACATCTTCACACCCATGTCCCTGAGCCAAGAACAAGAAATCAATAGCGGCCCTATTTTGCAGCACAGCGTGCCTTAGGCTTTCCGTGTCTTGCGACATTTCAGAAAGAACTTGTGTGGTTACATTTGACTGTTTAACAGCCCAACAAGCAAGCTTATTTATGCTAGCCAAAGCGTGTGCAGTTCCTACAGTCAGAAAAAGATCCATTAAGCAGAGTAATACGGGCAGAGTATGGTGCTAACATTTCACTCAGTTCCTTTGGATCCCCTATCGGGACCCCAAACAAGCATGTTCTGAAAGGGTACATAACATAACACAACTATACAACTTAACCCTAATAACACTACAATTACTGTAAGCACTTAATGGTAACACAATTAATAGTAAGTAACACAACTTAGTAGTAACACACTTAAACCTAATCACTTGATGGTGATCAAAGGCTGTTCTTGATAGTCGTCGAGGTGTCACAGCCCACGTCATTGTCAGAATGATTATCAGGAACCTCTTCCTGGTCGTCTTCGGCGTGTGCAGATTCTAAAGCTGCTTCAGTCCACTTTGCAGTGATCCACTGGGTACCTGTTTCTGGCACCACTTCAAAATCTCTATAACATTTTATAACATTTTTGCAAGTAACTCTTTAACCACATTTATCACAATACTACATGCAATGATGATTGACACCACAGTGAACAAAATCCTTAATCCCTCTTTGACTAATCCCAGTAACCATCTATGCATTGTTTCAAACAAATCAGTGAACCATTGATTGAAAGGATTGATACCATATTGACTCTTTCTCATGTGCTCTTTCAAGAAAGTAATGGATTTGTGAATTGACTCATTACAATCAAAAAGTTTTAAACAGTACGTTCCCTTAAGTTTCTCCAAGTGGCTACTTCGCACAATGACTCCATACTTGTGAAACATGATTTTGCTCGACCAGTACTAATTTCCTATGATTTCAGCCTGCACTATGGCAATAAATGCGCTCTCACTAACACAGTACACAGTACACTCACACACCCAGAGGCCTCTGGCACATCTCACTCTCAATCATACCACAACCTCAATCATACCACATGAATATAATTTAGAATGATAAGCAAACAAACAAGTATTGCCTCTCATTGTGTTCCTCGTGAAGTGACTTGCAACACTTTGTTTTAAAACCTTACCCTTACACAAATACTTTCAACACAAAATACCTGGACATTTAAGAATAACACATACAATTATTAACACTCCAGTTAGTATCCCTTTTTCATTGCAAGGTAAACCTCTTATAAAAAGAATGCCAGAGAGAAGCAGTACAGCCGCCGCTGCTTCCATGGTTACATCAGACAGGCTGCAGGGTCCTGATGTCCGTCCCTCTGCTCTGTGCCGACTCGCCACACGGTGAGGGTCAGCTGCCGTTCGATTCCGCGGAACTCCGAGCGCAGCACTGCTCGTGGCGGTGACTGAGGGGGGGGGAGGCTCCCACTGCCCCGTAGCCCCCTGAGGCAGCGTTATCGTTCTCACTGAAGGCGGCAGTGGGCAATCCCCAGCTCCAACACTTCCCGGCAATCCCAGTCGCTCTGTAGCAGCAGTAGCGACTCTCTGCTCAGCCTGATGTATAACTAAGGCGTTACTGACTGCTCTCCAAGGCTTCAATAATTTTTTAGCAGCCTTATTTTCATTAATAACTTCATCAAACAATTTGTCCCCAAATTTACGCCACTCTGTTTGTTGAAAAACTGTATCAGGATTGATAAAACAACCCTGCATTACTCCATATGCTAATAATCCTGGTAAATCCTTTTTGCAGTCTATATCTGAAGTGATCCACTTTTCTAAAAAGCATTCGAGCAAAGCATACGCCGCTTGTCTCTCCATACCTTTATATACGTTGGTTGCAGCCTTTGCAAAGACCTCGGCGGCGCTTCTCCGGCGGGACCCTTTATAGGCTCATCCCGGGTGCGGGGACTCCCTTCCACCTTCCGAGCTGTGGGTGCGGGGACTCCAAGTTTTCGTCCCTTTCACCTTTCAGACCTCGGCGACGCGTGACCGGCGGGATCCTCTCCCGGGTGCGGGGACTCCACGTCCCTTTCACCTTCCCGACGCGGGTGAGGGGATTCTTGTCCCTTCCACCTCCTGGGCTGCGTTGCAGGACCGGTTCCTCCCTTATTCCGTCCAACCGTGGCCCAGGATCACCACCAGCAGTGTCCAAATCCCGTTCAGATCGGTCCCTGTTCGGGCGCTATTTGTTGTCGACAGAAGGAAGACACAGACGCTCAATATGAGTGAACAGTGAACTTCAACTTTAATGGATAGCTCAGTCGCCTTTTATCTAGTTCGAACATAATCAACTCATACATATTGCAAAAACTAAGCTCAGGATTGGCTAACACTTTCCTATCTTGTCAGTTAGTTCCTCCCTCTTTTAGCTACCGTCCCGCCTTAGGGACTTTCCCAACCACACAAGGGCATCGTGTCCTTGGGCCTGATTGGTTCTCAACCAGCTGCGCACGTGCCCAGGCTCATATGAGTTGAGTACGGTACCTCCCCTAGCCCATGACCTCCTAACTGCTCAACATCCACGTGTCCTACCTCACTTAACCATTCCTCCACAACAATCCCCATGCTTTTGCTACAGCTTTGAATATTAAAAGGACAAAATGACCAAGCAAGTAGCTGGTTTTTTTTTTTTTTCATCTGGAATTAGCTCAAGCTTTTATTTACATAGAAAGAAAAGTCTAGGAGCAGAACTGATTACATGCCAAAAAAGAATTCAATTCCATTCCACTCACAGGAAAAATCACTTACTTAAGTAAGCTGAGAACCAAAAGGCTATGCTGATGTGTTAAAACACATTACAGGACACTGGGTCCAGGCCCTCCGCTGCACCCACTTAAAATCCATCCCTACACTCACCAAGGTGCAACCCCAACCAAAACACAGACACAGCATTTCAGCTTCAACACAGTTTTGGGAACTGGTAGAAAGGACACCTCATCCTCAGCAAGGTGTGCTCAGGCTACACAGGACAGGGCTTTGGGCACCTCTTTGCCTACCAAAGAAGACAGCCATCAGCACCTGCTATGTTCCGATTCTAAAGACTAACATCACAGCCCACATTGCCTGGGACACCTGATAAACAGAAGAGAAAGCAGCCATACCGTTTTCAAGCCGTCCCTGCATGTGTTGCTCCTTGATGATCTGCAACCTCTTCTCAAATCCTCAACTGCTTCTGTGGAGAGCCTGCCATGGCACCTGCAAAGCAAGATGGATACCCTTCGCAGTCACCTCGTGCTACTTGGCAGTTCTGCTCCAATCCAGCTCACAAACAGCCCGCCCTTCTCGTGCTGCTCTTTAGAGTGCAGCTTAGCCCCTCTGAGCCTGTGCGACTCACCTGTGAAACAAAAAGAAAAGCATAGGCCTAAGCAGCATCCAAAGCCACAGCACAGCTAGGACAGTTACTCTCATCTGCTCCCTTACCTCTGCTCCCTCACCTGCCCTCGAGGCAGATGCTTCCATCTGCTCTCTTAAGCCAGCTACAACACACCTCTGAAATATAAACAGGATTTTTACTGTATTTTGTGTAGTTAACTAACTGCAGTGACAACTGCACCCCTAAAGTGCCTGCTACATCTGTTCATCACTCACCTTGCCGAAAGCAGCTATGCTCAAGTCCCGCGTTGTACACTGTGTTGCAGCTTTAACAAATGAAAACAGTCACAATATAATCATTCAGCGGCCTGCATTAGCACCCATCCCTCAACAACAGCAGGGACCCCATTTACAAATTATTGTTTCAAAACAGCAGCCCCATTACCTCAGCACCTCAGAAGTAGATCAAGCCTGTCACTGAGCTGCCTACCCAGTGCTGAACAGTTCCAGATGGAGCTCTTTCCTGTGACAGGTTCCAAAAGGTTTACACTCTACTGGGGATAGGAAAGAAATAAGAATAAACATTTCAAAACCCCATATCTGTAACCTTTCAAGATTCAACAGACCTCCTCAAGCACACCGTTCAAGCGCTTATGCGAGCAGCTGCTCACAAGCAGATATACTCTCCCACCTCCACATCTGCCAAACACCACAGAGATGACTGTGCCAGCTGCCCTTCAGTACGTGCCCAGAGGCAGACCGGATGTCTTCGCCAAAACAGTCCAGACAATGTATTAGTACACCCATGCACTGCCACATTAATCACTAACTGCCAGGCAGGACAGCTCCAGACCAAACACATACACACACAGCCACGCCACAAACACTACAAAACACACAACACAAGGCGCAAGAAAAAGAGACCCCCGGAGGGAAGCCCTATGGCAACAGCAAGTCAGAACAGGTGCTCTGCACCAGACCCTAGAGAAGACTCAAATGTCATGACACGCGACTGGAAGACACTGCCAGAACTGGGATGATGGAGGCCTAAAAAGCCTGCCTTCAAGACAACAGACCAGAAGGATGGGGACTGAAAACCCCATAAGACGATGCTTAGGAATTCAATTCCCAACAAGAGCTCCTGATGCGGCCCAGATGACTTCTGCAAGAGTGAGGATGGAAACAGACGCGATCTCAAACCGAATATGATGCACGAGACCTGAAACAGACCTGCTCTTTAAGCAGTGACTGCAACACAAGAAGTGCTCAGATCAGAGTCATGATGACAAAACAAGCACTGAGGCCCTTCAGCACCACTACCAAGTTGCCTGTCTAGTCAGTCCAGTGTCAAAAGCTAGGAGGATATCAAGACCCGAGAAGCACAGAACAGACATCGCAGAAGCAACACAAGACAGACGAACAGAAGGAAACTGTCCTGCCTGGCACACGCACTCACGCTACAAAATAATCCCACTTCTTCTATTAGCCTGGTGACCCAGCCACAAGCAGCCTGAACGTGACCCAGCCTGAACCACCCTCACCGTGGAACCAAGTCTATTCAGCCAGCTGGCTCCATGCTGCTCTGGCTCCCAGCTCCCATTAGCCACCCCAGATATGCAAATACCAGGTGCCCCCCAACTTAGCTCTCAGGTTGCTGCATGGTAAAGTCCCTCCGCCTCAAGAAATGCACAGGCACCGATTGTCATCTTAGTCAATTGCCAGGCTCATCATCAGCTGCAAAAACAGAGTAACAGCATTCACTAGGACGCTGGCCCCATTGCTCACCTTCTCCACAATGCTGACTACTGCTAATGCAACATACGATTGTGCTCACCTGTTCCTCTCCGAGTCCAAGCTCCAACAGTGCAGCCAGTATCATCCACACCACCTGGGAAAACAAAGGGATTAAATGATCGTTGCGTTCACAAGTCACCCAATGGTGTTGTTTTTTTTTTGTTCTTGTTATTGTTGTTTTGTGTGTGTGTTTCCTGTATTTTTTTTTAAATCTGCTTTAGCTCAACAGCATGCAGAGTGCAAACAAGAGAACTGGGGAGTTTCTAGAAGCAACAATCCCCATGCTTTTGCTGCAGCTTTGAATATTAAAAAGACAATACGACCCAGCAAGTAACTGGAACTTTCTTACCTGGAATTAGCTCAAACTTTTATTTACGCAGAAAGAAAAACCTAGGAGCAAAACAGATTATACACCAACAAAATTGAGTCCATTCCATCCCCAGAAAAAAAATCACATACTCTCATCCCCTCCTGTACCTCAGCCGCTTGCCTGCCCCACATGGCAGATGTTTCCATCTGTTCTCTTTACCCACTTATAGCACCTCTAAAAGCCCAACTGGAATTTTACTCTGTTGGATGTAGGAAAATAACTGCAGTGACAACCGCGCCCCAAAAACAACAGTTACCTCTGCTCATCATGCACCAGAGTCACTGCAGAGGCAGCTCGGGTCAAGACGTCCTGCACTGCGCACTGCGTTTCACCCTCAACAAAGGAGAAAGACAAGCAGAAGATAAACATTCAGCTGACAGCAGTAGCACCCATCCCTCAACAACAAAAGGGACCCCATCTTTAGTTTTATCCTTTCAAAACAGCAGGCCACTTGCCTCTGTACCTGCAAATTAGGTCCAAGCTTGAAAGGAGCGGCCAGCATCACCCACGCCACCTGGGAACACAAAAGGACACAATGACCACTGTGCTTGCAAGCAACCACCTGCCACACTGCTCCTCTATCCCACACAGCCTCACCTCGGACCCTCACAGGGAAACACCTGAGCGTCTTCCCTTCGCTTCGGATAAGGGATGACCAGGCTGACAACACTCACCTTCCCTCAGAGCTTTGTGACATGAGGATTTCCCTTCCCTGTCCACGACTGCTCAAAGCACCTGTAGAGACAAGAGAAAAGCACACTCTGAGGCACCTCACAGCCACAGCGTACCTGCTGCAATAATACCTCTCTCTTCCCAGCTCCGGTACTTCAGCTGCTCACCAGCTCTAACTGAGATTCTTTGCTCACAGTGCCACAGCAAACTCCACCCGGGCCACACAACACACACTACACAAGCTACAATGGCTAAGACACACAAGCTGCAACGTTCCCGCCCAACAATCAGTCGCATCGCACAGGAATAATGCCACACACTCCTCGAAACCAAACCTACCAGTCTTCAGCAGCTCCCCACCTCCTCCTACCAACCACGCTCAGCAAACACACTATTTGCCCCTGAAAAAAAAAAAAAAAAAAAAAAAAACTTAGAACATACACACACACACACAAAAAAAAAAAAAAAAAACAGCTGAGGTCCACAAATGCCAAGAAGACATGCACACACAGCAGCCCCAGCAGGAGTAATCACGGACTTACCCTTTGCAGAGGAAAGAGCAGACTCTGATACAACCCTGCTCAGTCTCTTGGTAATGCTGCACCTACGCTGTCAAGCCACACATAGCATGTAATCAAGCTGGTGTAACTCTCCAGGGGACTAAAACAAGTGTTTTTATACATGTAGAGATTAAAATATGGCTCAAAAACAGGAGCATATGTGACCATCCCAAAAAACAGTGAGCCAGCAAACTCTACTAAATATCCCTCTATTCCAAGCACTTCGAAATCTAGAATTCCAACCACTTAGAAATCTAGAATTCCATGGACTCCAGCCTGTCTAGAAAACCCTGCAACTGACTGAAGGAAACACAAAGCACTTACCCCCAAAGAGCAGCCCAGGCAGAAGGAGCTCTCTGATGGCATGCCTGGGGCTCATATACCTTTTGGCCCCACCCAGAACCCAAACCAAATCACCTGGGAATGATGAGGGGCAAAGCACAAGAAAGTAGAAAGAGAACAAGAGAAGTAGCTGTGTTTTTTTTCTTTCTTTTTTAAAAATCAGCTTTATCTCAAAAGAATGCAGAGAGCAGACAAGATATCTCTGGTAATTCTAGAAGCAAAAATCCCTTTTTGCTTTCTCTGCAGGTTTTAATATTGAATTGACAATATCACCAAGCTAGTAACTGAAACTTTCTCAACTGGAATTAGTTTAAACAGACTCATCCCCATCTGTAAACACAGAGAACCAGCATTCACCAGCATGCCAGCCCTAATACCCACCTCCTGCACAACACTCACTACTACTAATGCAACATACCATTGTGCAACACCTCTCTGTTCCCAGCTCCTTTACCTCCCCTGCTCAGTAGCTCCAACTGAGAAATGGGCCCGGGCGGCGCCGCGCTTAAATGGGCCCGGGCGGCGCCGCGCTTAAATGGGCCCGGGCGGCGCCGCGCTTAAATGGGCCCGGGCGGCGCCGCGCTTAAATGGGCCCGGGCGGCGCCGCGCTTAAATGGGCCCGGGCGGCGCCGCGCTTAAATGGGCCCGGGCGGCGCCGCGCTTAAATGGGCCCGGGCGGCGCCGCGCTTAAATGGGCCCGGGCGGCGCCGCGCTTAAATGGGCCCGGGCGGCGCCGCGCTTAAATGGGCCCGGGCGGCGCCGCGCTTAAATGGGCCCGGGCGGCGCCGCGCTTAAATGGGCCCGGGCGGCGCCGCGCTTAAATGGGCCCGGGCGGCGCCGCGCTTAAATGGGCCCGGGCGGCGCCGCGCTTAAATGGGCCCGGGCGGCGCCGCGCTTAAATGGGCCCAAACAGACTTATTCTCTAGAGATAAAGGAGGTGATCCTGCTCACTCTCTAGGCACTACTGCACTTATGTAGTCAAGGAACCCTTCCCACGGTTTCCCAAAAACAACGTACCTTTTCTTTTTCTTTATATCCTTTATTTACATAGAAAGAAAATCTAGGAGCAGAACTGATTACACGCCAAAAAAAAAAAAAATCAAATCCATTCCACTCGCAGGAAAAATCACTTACTTCAGTAGGCTATCTGAGAACCAAAAGGCTATGCTGATATGCTGGGTCAAAACACACTAGAGGACACTGGGGCCAGGCCCTCTGCTGCACCGGCCTAAAACCCATCCCTGCACTCACCAAGGTGCAACCCCAACCCAAACACAGACACAGCATTTCAGCCTCAACACAGTTTTTGGAACTGCTGGAAAGCAGGCTTCATCCTCAGCGAGGCGTACTCAGGCTGCACAGGAGGGGGCTTCAGGCACCTCTTTGCCTATTAAAGAAGAACGCCATCAGGAACTGCCACACCAGACAACCTTTTTCCTCTACAACACCTTTCTCAGGAACCACGCAGCATTCCAGCGACCTGCTTTCCTCCTACTCTAAAGGATATCTCAGCCCACCTTGTCTGTGGCACCTCATAAACTGGAGAGAAAGCAACTGCAGCAGCAAAAGCCACAGCACCCTTAGCACCCTTAGGACAGTTACTCTCATCGCCTCCTGTACCTCAGCCGCTGGCCTGCCCCACATGGCAGATGCTTCCATCTGTTCTCTTCACCCACTTATAGCACCTCTAAAAGAGTAACTGAAATTTTACTCTATTGGTTGTAAGAAAATAACTGCACTGAACCGCACCCCAAAAATAACAGCTACCTCTGCTCATCACGTACGAGTCACTCCAGAGGCACCTCGGGTCATGACATCCTGGACTGCACACTGCGTTTCAGCCTGAACAAGGGAAAACAGTCACAAAATAATCATTCAGCTGCCAGCATTAGCACCCATCCCTCAACAACACAAAGGAACCCCATTTACAATATTATCGTTTCAAAACAGAAGCCCCCATACCTCAGCACCTCAGAAGTAGATCAAGCCAGTCACCGAGCTGCCTACAGAGCGCTGAACAGTTCCAGAAGGGGCTCTTTCCTGTGACAGGTTCCTCCAAAGGTTTACACTCTACTGGGGACAGGATAGAAATAAAAATAAAAATTTCAAAACCCCATATCTGTAAGCTTTCAAGATTCAACAGACCTCCTCAAGGATACCATTCAAGTGCTATGCGAACAGCTGCTCACAAGCAGCTCAACTGTCCCCCCAACCCCCAACATCTGCCAAACACCACAGAGATGA
The DNA here is from genome assembly GCF_965140915.1 of Aythya marila. Lineage (NCBI taxonomy): Eukaryota > Metazoa > Chordata > Aves > Anseriformes > Anatidae > Aythya > Aythya marila. Next base: position 41,269 of record NW_028137422.1, on the reverse strand, counting down.
CTGTGCCTGCTGCCCTTCAGTACGTGCACAGAGGCAGACTGGATGTCTTCGCCAACACAGTCCGGACAATGTATTAGTACACCCATGCACTGCCACGTTAGCTGTAATCACTAACTGCCAGGCAGGACAGCTCCAGACCAAACACATACATACACAGCCACGCCACAAACACTACAAACAAAACACACAACACAAGGCGCAAGAAAAAGTGACCCCCCAGAGGAAAGCCCTATGGCAACAGCAAGTCAGAACAGGTGCTCTGCACCAGACCCTAGGAGAGACTCAAATGTCACGACATGTGACTGGAAGCAACTGCCAGAACTGGGATGATGGAGGCCTAAAAAGCCTGCCTTCAAGACAAGAGACCAGAAGGATGGGGACTGAAAACCCCATAAGAAGACACTTAGGAAATCAATTCCCAAGCAGGAGCTCCTGATGCGGTCCAGATGACTTCTGCAAGAGTGAGGATGGAAACAGATGTGATCTCAAACCGAATACGATGCACAAGACCTGAAACAGATCTGCACTTTAAGCAGCGACTGCAAGACAAGAAGTGCTCAGATCAGAGCTATAACAAATCAAGCACTGAGGCCCTTCAGCACCGCTACCAAGTTGCCTGTCTGGTCAGTCCATTGTAAAAAGCTAGAAGGATATCAGGACCCGAGAAGCACAGAACAGACGCTGCAGAAGCAACACTACAAGACAGACGAACAGAAGGAAACTGTCCTGCCTGGCACACGCACTCAAGCTACAAAATAATCCCGCTGCTTCTATTAGCCTGGTGACCCAGCCACAAGCAGCCTGAACGTGACCCATCCTGAACCACCCTCACCGTGGCACCAAGTCTATTCAGCCAGCTGGCTCCATGCTGCTCTAGCTCCCAGCTCCCATTAGCCACCCCAGATATGCAAATACCACGTGTCCCCTAACTTAGCTCTCAGGTTGCTGCATGGTAAAGTCCCTCCGCCTCAAGAAATGCACAGGCACTGATTGTCATCTTAGTCAATTGCCAGGCTCATCATCAGCTGCAAAAACAGAGTAACAGCATTCACTAACACACCAGCCATGATGCCCACCTGCTCCACAATGCTGACTAGTACTGATGCAACGTACAATTGTGCTCACCTCTTCCTCTCCGAATCCAAGCTCCAACAGTGCAACCAGTATCATCCACACCACCTGGGAAAACAAAGGGATTAAATGATCGCTGTATTCACAACAAATCACCCAAAGGTGGATTTTTGTTGTTGTTTTTTGTGTGTGTATATTTGTTTTTTTGGTGTTGTTTTTTTTTTTTTTTTTTTTTTTGAAATCTGCTTTAGCTCAAAAGCATTCAGACTGCAGACAAGAGAACTGGGGTGTTTCTAGAAGCAACAATCCCCATGTTTTTGCTGCAGCTTTGAATATTAAAAGGACAATACAGCCCAGCAAGTAACTGGAAATTGCTTAACTGGAAATAGCTCGAACTTTTTTTTTTTTTTTTTTTTTACATAGAAAGAAAAATCTAGGTGCAGAACAGATTATACACCAAAACAATCAAACACCAAACAATCTTCCCTTCGCTTCAGATAAAGGATGACCAGGCTGACAACACAAACCTTCCCTCAGAGCTTTGTGACATGAGGATTTCCCTTCCCTGTCCACGACTGCACAAAGCACCTGCAAAGACAGGAGAAAAGCACACTCTGAGGCACCTCACAGCCACAGCGTACCTGCTTGTGGTGGTTTTACCGTGCTGGGCAGCTAAACCCCACAACCGCTCTCTCACTCCCCCTCTTTTAGATGAGGTGGGGTAGAAGTAAAGCAAAGAACAAGTCACGGGTTGATATAAGGATAATTTAATGAAAAGGGAAATAATAATAATAATTAAATAAAGATTATGAACTAAACAATTTAACTAAAGGGAAATAAAAAGGGAAAGGGGAAAAGGGAGGGGGAAAGGGAAAAAATAAAAAGAAGGGAGGAAAACAAATAAAATAAATGAAGGCTATATGGAAGTGCAAAGAAAAGAAATTACTCTCTACTTCCCACAAATGAGCGATGATTGACCACGTCCTTGAAGCAGGGCCTCAATGCACATAGCCGGGGTTCGAGAAGAGGACCGACGTTTTCCCAACAAGAGCCCACCCCTCCCCTCCTCTTCCTGTCTCTACTTTTATTGCTGAGTATGACATTACATGGTATGGAATATCCCTTTGATTGGTTTAGGTCAGCTGCCCTAGTGATGTTTCTCTCCTCACTTTTTGCCCACCCCCTAGGAGGGTTAGAGAAAGGCCCAATGCTGTGCCACTGCAGCTCAACAGTAGGCACAACACTGATGTGATAACACTGCTATCCAGCTATAAGCGCAGAGTACAGCACTGTAAGGGCTGCTGCCAGGAAAGTTAACATTCCAGCCAGACCCAGTACACTACTGCAATACCTTTCTCTTCCCAGCTCCGTTACTTCAGTTGCTTAACAGCTCTAACTGAGACTCTTTGCTCACAGCACCACAGCAAACTCTGCCCGGGCCACACAACACACACTACAAGCTACATTGCTTAACACACACAAATTGGAACATTCCCGCCCAACAGTCAGTCGCATCACACAGGAAGGCTGCCGCACACTCCGAGAAACCAAACCTACCAGTCTTCAGCAGCTCCCCACCTCCTCCTGCCAACCACATTCAGCACACACACTATTTACAGCTCAGAAAAACAAGAAGTTAGAACATACACACACAAAAAAACAACTGAGCTCCACAAATGCCAAAAAGACATGCACACACACAGCAGCCCCAGCAGGGGTAATCACAGACTTACCCTTTGCGGATGAAAAAGGTGACTCTGATACAACCCTGCTCAGTCTCTTGGTAATGCTGCATCTACGCTGCCAAGCCACATGTAGCATGTAATCAAGCTGGTGTAACTCTCCAGGGGACTAAAACAAGTGGTTTTATACCTCTAAAGATTAAAATATAACTCAAAAACAGAAGTGTATGACACCATCCCAAAAAACAAGTGAGCCAGCAGCCTCTACTAAATATCCCTCTATTTCAAGCACTTAGAAATCTAGAAATCCATAGACTCCAGCCTGCCTAAAGAACCCTGCAACTGACTGAAGGAAACACAAAGCACTTATCCCAAAGAGCAGCCCAGGCAGAAGGAGCTCTCTGATGCCATGCCTGGGGATAATATACCATTTGGCCCCGCCCAGCACCCAAACCCAATCACCTGGGAAAGAGGAGGGACAAAGCACAAGGAAGTAGGAGCAGAGCAGGAGCAACAGCAGCTGGTTATCATTTTTTTTTTTTAATTGTTTTTTTAAAATGTGCTTTACCTGAACAACATGCAGAGAGCGGACAGGAGACTTGAGACGTTTCTAGAAGCAACAATCCCCATGCTTTTGCTGCAGCTTTTAAAATTGAAAGAACAACACGACCAGTCAAGTACTCTGGAACTTTTTCAAATGGAATTACGTCAAACAGGTTCATCATCGCTTGCAAAAACAGAGAACCAGCATTTACTAGCACGCTAGCTCTGACACCCACCTCCTCCACAACGCTGACTACAACTAATGCAACATATAATTGTGCAATACCTCTCTGTTCCCAGCTCCTTTATCTCACCTGCTCAGTAGCTCCACCTGAGAAATGGGCCCGGGCGGCGCCGCGCCGAAATGGGCCCGGGCGGCGCCGCGCCGAAATGGGCCCGGGCGGCGCCGCGCCGAAATGGGCCCGGGCGGCGCCGCGCCGAAATGGGCCCGGGCGGCGCCGCGCCGAAATGGGCCCGGGCGGCGCCGCGCCGAAATGGGCCCGGGCGGCGCCGCGCCGAAATGGGCCCGGGCGGCGCCGCGCCGAAATGGGCCCGGGCGGCGCCGCGCCGAAATGGGCCCGGGCGGCGCCGCGCCGAAATGGGCCCGGGCGGCGCCGCGCCGAAATGGGCCCGGGCGGCGCCGCGCCGAAATGGGCCCGGGCGGCGCCGCGCCGAAATGGGCCCGGGCGGCGCCGCGCCGAAATGGGCCCGGGCGGCGCCGCGCCGAAATGGGCCCGGGCGGCGCCGCGCCGAAATGGGCCCGGGCGGCGCCGCGCCGAAATGGGCCCGGGCGGCGCCGCGCCGAAATGGGCCCGGGCGGCGCCGCGCCGAAATGGGCCCGGGCGGCGCCGCGCCGAAATGGGCCCGAACAGACTTATTCTTCAGTGATGAAGAAGGTGACCCTGCTCAGTCTCTTGGCAGTACTGCACTTACGCGGTCAAGGAACCATGCTCAACTGTTTCCCAAATACAACTACCTAGCAACACCTCATAAACATACTTCTAATATGTCAATTCAAGGACATCAAGACTAGAAGGCTGCAAGGTCTAAAGACTCAACAGACAGCAAACACACAGGCAAAAGCTCCAGAAATACAATAAACTGTCCCTAAACCTGAAACAGAATACCCCTTACATGCCCACTGCTGCCATTTTCAGATACACGCTCACACAGGGAGCTTCAATGATACATTTCTCCTAAACCATGCTCCATCACTTTGCCACCAAGGTTGTGACTTTGATAAGATTTGACATAAAGGCAAAGACTCACAGAAAACCCCGTAATTCTGCAAAAATCATAAGGGACCCAGAAACACAAAGCAAACACACAAAGTAACATCACCATACTATCCGTAACACTGCTATAACTACTACTCACCTGAGGAAGAGCTGCATGCAATACAGGCACCTACTACTAGATTGCTTTACAATGACAGATCCTACCAGTTGCCACCTCAAAAAGATAGGAGTACTGGTTTCTACTTGAAAACGCATCAGTCCATAGACTGACCCACCTAAAGAACCCTCCAAACAACTGAAGGAAAACCAAAGCACTTACCCTAAAGTGCAGCCCAGGCAGAAGGAGCTCTCTCATGGCATACCTGCAACTCAGTTACCATTAGGTCCCACCTGGAACCTGAAGCCAATCACCTGGGAAAGTGCAGGGGGAAAGCACAAAAAAGCAGAAAGAGGAGGAGCAGCAGCTGTGGTTTTATTAACTTCTTTGTATGGCTTAGCTCAACAGCATGCAGAGCGCAGACAAGAGAACTGGGGTGTTTCTAGAAACAAAAATCCCCATGCTTTTGCTACAGCTTTGAATATTGAAAGGAAAATACAAACAAGCAAGTAACTCCTTTTTTTTTTTCCACCTGGAATTACCTCAATCTTTCATTTACAAAGAAAAATCTAGGAGCAGAATAGATTACATGCCAAAAGAAGAATTCGATTCCATTCCACTCGCAGGAGAAATCACTTACTTCAGCAGGCTATCTGAGAACCAAAAGGCTATGCTGATGGGTCAAAACACACTACAGGACACTGGGGCCGGGCCCTCCGCTGCACCCACTTAAAACCCATCCCTACACTCACCAAGGTGCAACCCCAACCCGAACACAGACGCAGCATTTCAGCCTCAACACAGTTTCCAGAACTGCTGGAAAGCAAGCTTCATCCTCAGCGAGGCGTGCCCAGGCTACACAGGACAGGGCTGCGGGCACCTCTTTGCCTACCGAAGAAGACCGCCATCAGCACCTGCTTTGTTCCGATCCTAAAGACTAACATCACAGCCCACGTCGCCTGGGACACCTGATAAACAGAAGAGAAAGCAGCCATACCGTTTTCAAGCCCTCCCTGCACGTGTCGCTCCTCGATGATCTGCAACCTCTTCTCAAATCCTCAACCGCTTCTGTGGAGAGCCTGCCATGGCACCTGCAAAGCAAGACCCTTCGCAGTCACCTCGTGCTACTTGGCAGTTCTGCTCCAATCCAGCTCACAAACAGCCCGCCCTTCCCGTGCTGCTCTTCAGAGTGCAGCTTGGCCCCACTCAGCCTGTGCGACACACCTGTGAAACAAAAAGAAAAGCATAGGCTGAAGCAGCATCCAAAGACACAGCACAGATAGGACAGTTACTCTCATCTGCTCCCTAACCTCTGCCCCCTCACCTGCCCTCGAGGAAGATGCTTCCATCTGCTCTCTTAGGCCAGCTACAACACACCTCTGAAATACAAACAGGATTTTTACTGTACTTTGTGCAGTTAAGTAACTGCAGTGACAACTGCACCACTAAAGTAACTGCTAGATCTGCTCATCGCTCACCTTGATAAAAGAAGCTGTGGTCAAGTCCTGTGTTGTACACTGTGTTGCAGCTTTAGCAAATGAAAACGGTCACAAGATAATCATTCAGCTGCCAGCATTAGCACCCATCCCTCAACAACAGAAGGGACCCCATTTACAAATTATTGTTTCAAAACAGCAGCCCCCTTACCTCAGCACCTCAGAAGTAGATCAAGCCAGTCACCGAGCTGCCTACCGAGTGCTGGACAGTTCCAGAAGGAGCTCTTTCCTGTGAGCAGTTCCTACTAAGGTACACACTCTACTGGGGACAGGAAAGATATAAAAATAAAAGTTTCAAAACCCCGTATCTGTAAGCTTTCATGATTCAACAGTGCACCGTTCAAGCATTATGGGAGCAGCTGCTCGCAAGCAGCTCAACTCTGCCAAATCCACATCTACCAACCTCCAGAGATGACTGTGCCAGCTGCCCGTCAGTACGCGCCCAGAGGCAGACCGGATGTCTTTGCCAATACAGTCCGGACAACGTATTAGTACACCCATGCACTGCCACGTTAGCTGTCATCACTAACTGCCAGGCAGGACAGCTTCAGTACTTTGGGCAGTTAAGTAACTGCAGTGACAACTGCACCACTAAAGTAACTGCTAGATCTGCTCATCGCTCACCTTGCTAAAAGAAGATGCGGTCAAGTCCTGTGTTGTACACTGTGTTGCAGCTTTAGCAAATGAAAACGGTCACAAGATAATCGTTCAGCTGCCAGCATTAGCACCCATCCCTCAACAACACAAAGGGACCCCGTTTACAATATTATCATTTCAAAACAGAAGCCCCCATACCTCAGCATTTCAGAAGTAGACCAAGCCAGTCACCGAGCTGCCTACGGAGCGCTGAACAGTTCCGGAAGAAGCTCTTTCCTGCGACAGGTTCCTCCAAAGGTTTACACTGTACTGGGGACAGGAGAGAAATAAAAATAAAACTTTCAAAACCCCATATCTGTAAGCTTTCAAGATTCGACAGACCTCCTTAACCACACCATTCAAGCACTATGCGAGCAGCTGCTCACAAGCAGATATACTCTCCCCCCCCCAACATCTGACAAACAACACTGAGATGACTGTGCCAGCTGCCCTTCAGTATGTGCCCAGAGGCAGACCGGATGTCTTCGCCAAAACACTCCGGACAATGTATTAGTACACCCATGCACTGCCACGTTAGCTGTCATCACTAACTGCCAGGCAGGACAGCTCCAGACCAAACACATACACACACAGCCACGCCACAAACACTACAAACAAAACACACAACACAAGGCGCAAGAAAAAGTGACCCCCCGGAGGGAAGCCCTATGGCAACAGCAAGTCAGAACAGGTGCTCTGCACCAGACCCTAGGAGAGACTCAAATGTCACGACACGCGACTGGAAGACACTGCCAGAACTGGGATGATGGAGGCCTAAAAAGCCTGCCTTCAAGGCAAGAGACCAGAAGGATGGGGACTGAAAACCCCATAAGACGACGCTTAGGAAATCAATTCCCAAGCAAGAGCTCCTGATGCGGCCCAGATGACTTCTTCAAGAGTGAGGATGGAAACAGACGCGATCTCAAACCGAATACGATGCACGAGACCTGAAACAGAACTGCATTTCAAGCAGCGACTGCAAGACAAGAAGTGCTCGGATCAGAGCCACGATGACAAATCAAGCACTGAGGCCCTTCATCACCGCTACCAAGTCCCCTGTCTGGTCAGTCCAGTGTCAAAAGCTAGGAGGATATCAAGACCCGAGAAGCACAGAACAGACGCTGCAGAAGCAACACTACAAGACAGACGAACAGAAGGAAACTGTCCTGCCTGGCGCACGCACTCAAGCTACAAAATAATCCCGCTGCTTCTATTAGCCTGGTGACCCGGCCACAAGCAGCCTGAACGTGACCCAGCCTGAACCACCCTCACCGTGGAACCAAGTCTAGTCAGCCAGCAGGCACCATGCTCCTCTGGCTCCCAGCTCCCATTAGCCACCCCAGATATGCAAATACCAGGTGCCCCCCAACTTAGCTCTCAGGTTGCTGAATGGTAAATTCCCTCCGCCTCAAGAAATGCACAGGCACTGGTCGTCATCTTAGTCAATTGCCAGGCTCATCATCAGCTGCAAAAACAGAGTACCAGCATTCACTAGCATGCCGGTCATGATGCCCACCTTCTCCACAACGCTGACTACTGCTGATGCAACATACAACTATGCTCACCTGTTCCTCTCCAAATCCAAGCTCCAACACTGCAACCAGTATCATCCACACCACCTGGGAAAACAAAGGGATTAAATGATCGTTGCGTTCACAAGTCACCCAATGGTGTTGTTTTTTTTTTGTTCTTGTTATTGTTGTTTTGTGTGTGTGTTTCCTGTATTTTTTTTTAAATCTGCTTTAGCTCAACAGCATGCAGAGTGCAAACAAGAGAACTGGGGAGTTTCTAGAAGCAACAATCCCCATGCTTTTGCTGCAGCTTTGAATATTAAAAAGACAATACGACCCAGCAAGTAACTGGAACTTTCTTACCTGGAATTAGCTCAAACTTTTCTTCACGTTGAAAGAAAAATCTAGGAGCAGAACACATTATACATCAACAAAATTAATTCCATTTCATCCCCAGAAAAAAAATCACATACTCTCATCCCCTCCTGTACCTCAGCCGCTTGCCTACCCCACGTGGCACACGCTTCCATCTGTTCTCTTTACCCACTTATAGCACCTCTAAAAGACAAACTGGAATTTTACTCTATTGGATGTAGGAAAATAACTGCAGTGACAACCGCGCCCCAAAACCAACAGTTACCTCTGCTCACCACGCACCAGAGTCACTGCAGAGGCAGCTCGGGTCAAGACGTCCTGCACTGCGCACTGCGTTTCAGCCTGAACAAAAGGAAAAACACAGGCAGAAGATAAACATTCAGCTGACAGCAGTAGCACCCATCCCTCAACAACAAAAGGGACCCCATCTTTAGTTTTATCCTTTCAAAAGAGCAGGCCACTTGCCTCTGTACCTGCAAATTAGGTCCAAGCTTGAAAGGAGCGGCCAGCATCACCCACGCCACCTGGGAACACAGAAGGACACAATGACCACTGTGCTTGCAAGCAACCACCTGCCACACTGCTCCTCTATCCCACACAGCCTCACCTCGGACCCTCACAGGGAAACACCTGAGCGTCTTCCCTTCGCTTCGGATAAGGGATGACCAGGCTGACAACACTCACCTTCCCTCAGTGCTTCGTGACACGAGGATTTCCCTTCCCTGTCCACGACTGCACAAAGCACCTGTAGAGACGAGAGAAAAGCACACTCTGAGGCACCTCACAACCACAGCGTACCTGCTGCAATACCTCTCTCTTCCCAGTTCCTTTACTTCAGTTGCTCAACAGCTCTAACTCAGATTCTTCGCTCACAGCGCCACAGCAAATTCTGCCCGGGCCACACAACATACGCTACACAAGCTACATTGCTTAGGACACACAAGCTGGAACGTTCCCGCCCAACAATCAGTCGCATCGCACAGGATGGATGCCGCATACTCCTAGAAACCAAACCTACCAGTCCTGAGCAGCTCCCAACCTCCACCTGCCTACCACGTTCAGCACACTAACTGTTTACCCCTCAGAAAACCAGAAACTTAGAACATACACACACACAAAAAAAAAAAAAAAAAAACACAACTCCACAAACGCCAAAAAGACATGCACACACAGCAACCCCGGCAGCAGTAATCACAGACTTACCCTTTGCAGATGAAAAAGGTGACTCTGATACAACCCTGCTCAGTCTCTTGGTAATGCTGCATCTACGCTGCCAAGCCACATGTAGCATGTAATCAAGCTGGTGTAACTCTCCAGGGGACTAAAACAAGTGGTTTTAAACATGCAGAGATTAAAATATATCTCAAAAACAGGAGAATATGCGGCCATCCTAAAAAAAAGTGAGCCAGCAGCCTCTACTAAATATCCCTCTAATTCAAGCTCTTAGAGATCTAGAATTCCAACCACTTAGAAATCTAGAAATCCATAGACTCCAGCCTGCCTAAAGAACCCTGCAACTGACTGAAGGAAACACAAAGCACTTATCCCAAAGAGCAGCCCAGGCAGAAGGAGCTCTCTGATGCCATGCCTGGGGATAATATACCATTTGGCCCCGCCCAGCACCCAAACCCAATCACCTGGGAAAGAGGAGGGACAAAGCACAAGGAAGTAGGAGCAGAGCAGGAGCAACAGCAGCTGGTTATCAAATTTTTTTTTTAAATTGTTTTTTTAAAATGTGCTTTACCTGAACAACATGCAGAGAGCGGACAGGAGACTTGAGACGTTTCTAGAAGCAACAATCCCCATGCTTTTGCTGCAGCTTTTAAAATTGAAAGAACAACACGACCAGTCAAGTACTCTGGAACTTTTTCAAATGGAATTACGTCAAACAGGTTCATCATCGCTTGCAAAAACAGAGAACCAGCATTTACTAGCACGCTAGCTCTGACACCCACCTCCTCCACAACGCTGACTACAACTAATGCAACATATAATTGTGCAATACCTCTCTGTTCCCAGCTCCTTTATCTCACCTGCTCAGTAGCTCCACCTGAGAAATGGGCCCGGGCGGCGCCGCGCCGAAATGGGCCCGGGCGGCGCCGCGCCGAAATGGGCCCGGGCGGCGCCGCGCCGAAATGGGCCCGGGCGGCGCCGCGCCGAAATGGGCCCGGGCGGCGCCGCGCCGAAATGGGCCCGGGCGGCGCCGCGCCGAAATGGGCCCGGGCGGCGCCGCGCCGAAATGGGCCCGGGCGGCGCCGCGCCGAAATGGGCCCGGGCGGCGCCGCGCCGAAATGGGCCCGGGCGGCGCCGCGCCGAAATGGGCCCGGGCGGCGCCGCGCCGAAATGGGCCCGGGCGGCGCCGCGCCGAAATGGGCCCGGGCGGCGCCGCGCCGAAATGGGCCCGGGCGGCGCCGCGCCGAAATGGGCCCGGGCGGCGCCGCGCCGAAATGGGCCCGGGCGGCGCCGCGCCGAAATGGGCCCGGGCGGCGCCGCGCCGAAATGGGCCCGAACAGACTTATTCTTCAGTGATGAAGAAGGTGACCCTGCTCAGTCTCTTGGCAGTACTGCACTTACGCGGTCAAGGAACCATGCTCAACTGTTTCCCAAATACAACTACCTAGCAACACCTCATAAACATACTTCTAATATGTCAATTCAAGGACATCAAGACTAGAAGGCTGCAAGGTCTAAAGACTCAACAGACAGCAAACACACAGGCAAAAGCTCCAGAAATACAATAAACTGTCCCTAAACCTGAAACAGAATACCCCTTACATGCCCACTGCTGCCATTTTCAGATACACGCTCACACAGGGAGCTTCAATGATACATTTCTCCTAAACCATGCTCCATCACTTTGCCACCAAGGTTGTGACTTTGATAAGATTTGACATAAAGGCAAAGACTCACAGAAAACCCCGTAATTCTGCAAAAATCATAAGGGACCCAGAAACACAAAGCAAACACACAAAGTAACATCACCATACTATCCGTAACACTGCTATAACTACTACTCACCTGAGGAAGAGCTGCATGCAATACAGGCACCTACTACTAGATTGCTTTACAATGACAGATCCTACCAGTTGCCACCTCAAAAAGATAGGAGTACTGGTTTCTACTTGAAAACGCATCAGTCCATAGACTGACCCACCTAAAGAACCCTCCAAACAACTGAAGGAAAACCAAAGCACTTACCCTAAAGTGCAGCCCAGGCAGAAGGAGCTCTCTCATGGCATACCTGCAACTCAGTTACCATTAGGTCCCACCTGGAACCTGAAGCCAATCACCTGGGAAAGTGCAGGGGGAAAGCACAAAAAAGCAGAAAGAGGAGGAGCAGCAGCTGTGGTTTTATTAACTTCTTTGTATGGCTTAGCTCAACAGCATGCAGAGCGCAGACAAGAGAACTGGGGTGTTTCTAGAAACAAAAATCCCCATGCTTTTGCTACAGCTTTGAATATTGAAAGGAAAATACAAACAAGCAAGTAACTCCTTTTTTTTTTTCCACCTGGAATTACCTCAATCTTTCATTTACAAAGAAAAATCTAGGAGCAGAATAGATTACATGCCAAAAGAAGAATTCGATTCCATTCCACTCGCAGGAGAAATCACTTACTTCAGCAGGCTATCTGAGAACCAAAAGGCTATGCTGATGGGTCAAAACACACTACAGGACACTGGGGCCGGGCCCTCCGCTGCACCCACTTAAAACCCATCCCTACACTCACCAAGGTGCAACCCCAACCCGAACACAGACGCAGCATTTCAGCCTCAACACAGTTTCCAGAACTGCTGGAAAACAAGCTTCATCCTCAGCGAGGCGTGCCCAGGCTACACAGGACAGGGCTGCGGGCACCTCTTTGCCTACCGAAGAAGACCGCCATCAGCACCTGCTTTGTTCCGATCCTAAAGACTAACATCACAGCCCACGTCGCCTGGGACACCTGATAAACAGAAGAGAAAGCAGCCATACCGTTTTCAAGCCCTCCCTGCACGTGTCGCTCCTCGATGATCTGCAACCTCTTCTCAAATCCTCAACCGCTTCTGTGGAGAGCCTGCCATGGCACCTGCAAAGCAAGACCCTTCGCAGTCACCTCGTGCTACTTGGCAGTTCTGCTCCAATCCAGCTCACAAACAGCCCGCCCTTCCCGTGCTGCTCTTCAGAGTGCAGCTTGGCCCCACTCAGCCTGTGCGACACACCTGTGAAACAAAAAGAAAAGCATAGGCTGAAGCAGCATCCAAAGACACAGCACAGATAGGACAGTTACTCTCATCTGCTCCCTAACCTCTGCCCCCTCACCTGCCCTCGAGGAAGATGCTTCCATCTGCTCTCTTAGGCCAGCTACAACACACCTCTGAAATACAAACAGGATTTTTACTGTACTTTGTGCAGTTAAGTAACTGCAGTGACAACTGCACCACTAAAGTAACTGCTAGATCTGCTCATCGCTCACCTTGATAAAAGAAGCTGTGGTCAAGTCCTGTGTTGTACACTGTGTTGCAGCTTTAGCAAATGAAAACGGTCACAAGATAATCATTCAGCTGCCAGCATTAGCACCCATCCCTCAACAACAGAAGGGACCCCATTTACAAATTATTGTTTCAAAACAGCAGCCCCCTTACCTCAGCACCTCAGAAGTAGATCAAGCCAGTCACCGAGCTGCCTACCGAGTGCTGGACAGTTCCAGAAGGAGCTCTTTCCTGTGAGCAGTTCCTACTAAGGTACACACTCTACTGGGGACAGGAAAGATATAAAAATAAAAGTTTCAAAACCCCGTATCTGTAAGCTTTCATGATTCAACAGTGCACCGTTCAAGCATTATGGGAGCAGCTGCTCGCAAGCAGCTCAACTCTGCCAAATCCACATCTACCAACCTCCAGAGATGACTGTGCCAGCTGCCCGTCAGTACGCGCCCAGAGGCAGACCGGATGTCTTTGCCAATACAGTCCGGACAACGTATTAGTACACCCATGCACTGCCACGTTAGCTGTCATCACTAACTGCCAGGCAGGACAGCTTCAGTACTTTGGGCAGTTAAGTAACTGCAGTGACAACTGCACCACTAAAGTAACTGCTAGATCTGCTCATCGCTCACCTTGCTAAAAGAAGATGCGGTCAAGTCCTGTGTTGTACACTGTGTTGCAGCTTTAGCAAATGAAAACGGTCACAAGATAATCGTTCAGCTGCCAGCATTAGCACCCATCCCTCAACAACACAAAGGGACCCCGTTTACAATATTATCATTTCAAAACAGAAGCCCCCATACCTCAGCATTTCAGAAGTAGACCAAGCCAGTCACCGAGCTGCCTACGGAGCGCTGAACAGTTCCGGAAGAAGCTCTTTCCTGCGACAGGTTCCTCCAAAGGTTTACACTGTACTGGGGACAGGAGAGAAATAAAAATAAAACTTTCAAAACCCCATATCTGTAAGCTTTCAAGATTCGACAGACCTCCTTAACCACACCATTCAAGCACTATGCGAGCAGCTGCTCACAAGCAGATATACTCTCCCCCCCCCAACATCTGACAAACAACACTGAGATGACTGTGCCAGCTGCCCTTCAGTATGTGCCCAGAGGCAGACCGGATGTCTTCGCCAAAACACTCCAGACAATGTATTAGTACACCCATGCACTGCCACGTTAGCTGTCATCACTAACTGCCAGGCAGGACAGCTCCAGACCAAACACATACACACACAACCACGCCACAAACACAACAAAACACACAACACAAGGCGCAAGAAAAAGTGACCCCCCGGAGGGAAGACCTATGGCAACAGCAAGTCACAACAGGTGCTCTGCACCAGACCCTAGGAGAGACTCAAATGTCACGACACGCGACTGGAAGACACTGCCAGAACTGGGATGATGGAGGCCTAAAAAGCCTGCCTTCAAGGCAAGAGACCAGAAGGATGGGGACTGAAAACCCCATAAGACGACGCTTAGGAAATCAATTCCCAAGCAAGAGCTCCTGATGCGGCCCAGATGACTTCTTCAAGAGTGAGGATGGAAACAGACGCGATCTCAAACCGAATACGATGCACGAGACCTGAAACAGAACTGCATTTCAAGCAGCGACTGCAAGACAAGAAGTGCTCGGATCAGAGCCACGATGACAAATCAAGCACTGAGGCCCTTCAGCACCGCTACCAAGTCCCCTGTCTGGTCAGTCCAGTGTCAAAAGCTAGGAGGATATCAAGACCCGAGAAGCACAGAACAGACGCTGCAGAAGCAACACTACAAGACAGACGAACAGAAGGAAACTGTCCTGCCTGGCGCACGCACTCAAGCTACAAAATAATCCCGCTGCTTCTATTAGCCTGGTGACCCGGCCACAAGCAGCCTGAACGTGACCCAGCCTGAACCACCCTCACCGTGGAACCAAGTCTAGTCAGCCAGCAGGCACCATGCTCCTCTGGCTCCCAGCTCCCATTAGCCACCCCAGATATGCAAATACCAGGTGCCCCCCAACTTAGCTCTCAGGTTGCTGAATGGTAAATTCCCTCCGCCTCAAGAAATGCACAGGCACTGGTCGTCATCTTAGTCAATTGCCAGGCTCATCATCAGCTGCAAAAACAGAGTACCAGCATTCACTAGCATGCCGGTCATGATGCCCACCTTCTCCACAACGCTGACTACTGCTGATGCAACATACAACTATGCTCACCTGTTCCTCTCCAAATCCAAGCTCCAACACTGCAACCAGTATCATCCACACCACCTGGGAAAACAAAGGGATTAAATGATCGTTGCGTTCACAACACATCACCCAATGGTGGTTTTTTTTTTGTTATTGTTGTTTTTTGTGTGTGTGTGTGTGTTTCCTTTTTTTTTTTTTTTTTTGGTCTGCTTTAGCTCAACAGCATGCAGAGTGCAAACAAGAAAACTGGGGTGTTTCTAGAAGCAACAATCCCCATGCTTTTGCTGCAGCTTTGAATATTAAAAGGACAATACGACCCAGCAAGTAACTGGAACTTTCTTACCTGGAATTAGCTCAAACTTTTCTTCACGTTGAAAGAAAAATCTAGGAGCAGAACACATTATACATCAACAAAATTAATTCCATTTCATCCCCAGAAAAAAAATCACATACTCTCATCCCCTCCTGTACCTCAGCCGCTTGCCTACCCCACGTGGCACACGCTTCCATCTGTTCTCTTTACCCACTTATAGCACCTCTAAAAGACAAACTGGAATTTTACTCTATTGGATGTAGGAAAATAACTGCAGTGACAACCGCGCCCCAAAACCAACAGTTACCTCTGCTCACCACGCACCAGAGTCACTGCAGAGGCAGCTCGGGTCAAGACGTCCTGCACTGCGCACTGCGTTTCAGCCTGAACAAAAGGAAAAACACAGGCAGAAGATAAACATTCAGCTGACAGCAGTAGCACCCATCCCTCAACAACAAAAGGGACCCCATCTTTAGTTTTATCCTTTCAAAAGAGCAGGCCACTTGCCTCTGTACCTGCAAATTAGGTCCAAGCTTGAAAGGAGCGGCCAGCATCACCCACGCCACCTGGGAACACAGAAGGACACAATGACCACTGTGCTTGCAAGCAACCACCTGCCACACTGCTCCTCTATCCCACACAGCCTCACCTCGGACCCTCACAGGGAAACACCTGAGCGTCTTCCCTTCGCTTCGGATAAGGGATGACCAGGCTGACAACACTCACCTTCCCTCAGTGCTTCGTGACACGAGGATTTCCCTTCCCTGTCCACGACTGCACAAAGCACCTGTAGAGACGAGAGAAAAGCACACTCTGAGGCACCTCACAACCACAGCGTACCTGCTGCAATACCTCTCTCTTCCCAGTTCCTTTACTTCAGTTGCTCAACAGCTCTAACTCAGATTCTTCGCTCACAGCGCCACAGCAAATTCTGCCCGGGCCACACAACATACGCTACACAAGCTACATTGCTTAGGACACACAAGCTGGAACGTTCCCGCCCAACAATCAGTCGCATCGCACAGGATGGATGCCGCATACTCCTAGAAACCAAACCTACCAGTCCTGAGCAGCTCCCAACCTCCACCTGCCTACCACGTTCAGCACACTAACTGTTTACCCCTCAGAAAACCAGAAACTTAGAACATACACACACACAAAAAAAAAAAAAAAAAACACAACTCCACAAACGCCAAAAAGACATGCACACACAGCAACCCCGGCAGCAGTAATCACAGACTTACCCTTTGCAGATGAAAAAGGTGACTCTGATACAACCCTGCTCAGTCTCTTGGTAATGCTGCATCTACGCTGCCAAGCCACATGTAGCATGTAATCAAGCTGGTGTAACTCTCCAGGGGACTAAAACAAGTGGTTTTAAACATGCAGAGATTAAAATATATCTCAAAAACAGGAGAATATGCGGCCATCCTAAAAAAAAGTGAGCCAGCAGCCTCTACTAAATATCCCTCTAATTCAAGCTCTTAGAGATCTAGAATTCCAACCACTTAGAAATCTAGAAATCCATAGACTCCAGCCTGCCTAAAGAACCCTGCAACTGACTGAAGGAAACACAAAGCACTTATCCCAAAGAGCAGCCCAGGCAGAAGGAGCTCTCTGATGCCATGCCTGGGGATAATATACCATTTGGCCCCGCCCAGCACCCAAACCCAATCACCTGGGAAAGAGGAGGGACAAAGCACAAGGAAGTAGGAGCAGAGCAGGAGCAACAGCAGCTGGTTATCAAATTTTTTTTTTAAATTGTTTTTTTAAAATGTGCTTTACCTGAACAACATGCAGAGAGCGGACAGGAGACTTGAGACGTTTCTAGAAGCAACAATCCCCATGCTTTTGCTGCAGCTTTTAAAATTGAAAGAACAACACGACCAGTCAAGTACTCTGGAACTTTTTCAAATGGAATTACGTCAAACAGGTTCATCATCGCTTGCAAAAACAGAGAACCAGCATTTACTAGCACGCTAGCTCTGACACCCACCTCCTCCACAACGCTGACTACAACTAATGCAACATATAATTGTGCAATACCTCTCTGTTCCCAGCTCCTTTATCTCACCTGCTCAGTAGCTCCACCTGAGAAATGGGCCCGGGCGGCGCCGCGCCGAAATGGGCCCGGGCGGCGCCGCGCCGAAATGGGCCCGGGCGGCGCCGCGCCGAAATGGGCCCGGGCGGCGCCGCGCCGAAATGGGCCCGGGCGGCGCCGCGCCGAAATGGGCCCGGGCGGCGCCGCGCCGAAATGGGCCCGGGCGGCGCCGCGCCGAAATGGGCCCGGGCGGCGCCGCGCCGAAATGGGCCCGGGCGGCGCCGCGCCGAAATGGGCCCGGGCGGCGCCGCGCCGAAATGGGCCCGGGCGGCGCCGCGCCGAAATGGGCCCGGGCGGCGCCGCGCCGAAATGGGCCCGGGCGGCGCCGCGCCGAAATGGGCCCGGGCGGCGCCGCGCCGAAATGGGCCCGGGCGGCGCCGCGCCGAAATGGGCCCGGGCGGCGCCGCGCCGAAATGGGCCCGGGCGGCGCCGCGCCGAAATGGGCCCGGGCGGCGCCGCGCCGAAATGGGCCCGGGCGGCGCCGCGCCGAAATGGGCCCGGGCGGCGCCGCGCCGAAATGGGCCCGGGCGGCGCCGCGCCGAAATGGGCCCGGGCGGCGCCGCGCCGAAATGGGCCCGGGCGGCGCCGCGCCGAAATGGGCCCGAACAGACTTATTCTTCAGTGATGAAGAAGGTGACCCTGCTCAGTCTCTTGGCAGTACTGCACTTACGCGGTCAAGGAACCATGCTCAACTGTTTCCCAAATACAACTACCTAGCAACACCTCATAAACATACTTCTAATATGTCAATTCAAGGACATCAAGACTAGAAGGCTGCAAGGTCTAAAGACTCAACAGACAGCAAACACACAGGCAAAAGCTCCAGAAATACAATAAACTGTCCCTAAACCTGAAACAGAATACCCCTTACATGCCCACTGCTGCCATTTTCAGATACACGCTCACACAGGGAGCTTCAATGATACATTTCTCCTAAACCATGCTCCATCACTTTGCCACCAAGGTTGTGACTTTGATAAGATTTGACATAAAGGCAAAGACTCACAGAAAACCCCGTAATTCTGCAAAAATCATAAGGGACCCAGAAACACAAAGCAAACACACAAAGTAACATCACCATACTATCCGTAACACTGCTATAACTACTACTCACCTGAGGAAGAGCTGCATGCAATACAGGCACCTACTACTAGATTGCTTTACAATGACAGATCCTACCAGTTGCCACCTCAAAAAGATAGGAGTACTGGTTTCTACTTGAAAACGCATCAGTCCATAGACTGACCCACCTAAAGAACCCTCCAAACAACTGAAGGAAAACCAAAGCACTTACCCTAAAGTGCAGCCCAGGCAGAAGGAGCTCTCTCATGGCATACCTGCAACTCAGTTACCATTAGGTCCCACCTGGAACCTGAAGCCAATCACCTGGGAAAGTGCAGGGGGAAAGCACAAAAAAGCAGAAAGAGGAGGAGCAGCAGCTGTGGTTTTATTAACTTCTTTGTATGGCTTAGCTCAACAGCATGCAGAGCGCAGACAAGAGAACTGGGGTGTTTCTAGAAACAAAAATCCCCATGCTTTTGCTACAGCTTTGAATATTGAAAGGAAAATACAAACAAGCAAGTAACTCCTTTTTTTTTTTCCACCTGGAATTACCTCAATCTTTCATTTACAAAGAAAAATCTAGGAGCAGAATAGATTACATGCCAAAAGAAGAATTCGATTCCATTCCACTCGCAGGAGAAATCACTTACTTCAGCAGGCTATCTGAGAACCAAAAGGCTATGCTGATGTGTTAAAACACACTACAGGACACTGGGGCCGGGCCCTCCGCTGCACCCACTTAAAACCCATCCCTACACTCACCAAGGTGCAACCCCAACCCGAACACAGACGCAGCATTTCAGCCTCAACACAGTTTCCAGAACTGCTGGAAAGCAAGCTTCATCCTCAGCGAGGCGTGCCCAGGCTACACAGGACAGGGCTGCGGGCACCTCTTTGCCTACCGAAGAAGACCGCCATCAGCACCTGCTTTGTTCCGATCCTAAAGACTAACATCACAGCCCACGTCGCCTGGGACACCTGATAAACAGAAGAGAAAGCAGCCATACCGTTTTCAAGCCCTCCCTGCACGTGTCGCTCCTCGATGATCTGCAACCTCTTCTCAAATCCTCAACCGCTTCTGTGGAGAGCCTGCCATGGCACCTGCAAAGCAAGACCCTTCGCAGTCACCTCGTGCTACTTGGCAGTTCTGCTCCAATCCAGCTCACAAACAGCCCGCCCTTCCCGTGCTGCTCTTCAGAGTGCAGCTTGGCCCCACTCAGCCTGTGCGACACACCTGTGAAACAAAAAGAAAAGCATAGGCTGAAGCAGCATCCAAAGACACAGCACAGATAGGACAGTTACTCTCATCTGCTCCCTAACCTCTGCCCCCTCACCTGCCCTCGAGGAAGATGCTTCCATCTGCTCTCTTAGGCCAGCTACAACACACCTCTGAAATACAAACAGGATTTTTACTGTACTTTGTGCAGTTAAGTAACTGCAGTGACAACTGCACCACTAAAGTAACTGCTAGATCTGCTCATCGCTCACCTTGATAAAAGAAGCTGTGGTCAAGTCCTGTGTTGTACACTGTGTTGCAGCTTTAGCAAATGAAAACGGTCACAAGATAATCATTCAGCTGCCAGCATTAGCACCCATCCCTCAACAACAGAAGGGACCCCATTTACAAATTATTGTTTCAAAACAGCAGCCCCCTTACCTCAGCACCTCAGAAGTAGATCAAGCCAGTCACCGAGCTGCCTACCGAGTGCTGGACAGTTCCAGAAGGAGCTCTTTCCTGTGAGCAGTTCCTACTAAGGTACACACTCTACTGGGGACAGGAAAGATATAAAAATAAAAGTTTCAAAACCCCGTATCTGTAAGCTTTCATGATTCAACAGTGCACCGTTCAAGCATTATGGGAGCAGCTGCTCGCAAGCAGCTCAACTCTGCCAAATCCACATCTACCAACCTCCAGAGATGACTGTGCCAGCTGCCCGTCAGTACGCGCCCAGAGGCAGACCGGATGTCTTTGCCAATACAGTCCGGACAATGTATTAGTACACCCATGCACTGCCACGTTAGCTGTCATCACTAACTGCCAGGCAGGACAGCTTCAGTACTTTGGGCAGTTAAGTAACTGCAGTGACAACTGCACCACTAAAGTAACTGCTAGATCTGCTCATCGCTCACCTTGCTAAAAGAAGATGCGGTCAAGTCCTGTGTTGTACACTGTGTTGCAGCTTTAGCAAATGAAAACGGTCACAAGATAATCGTTCAGCTGCCAGCATTAGCACCCATCCCTCAACAACACAAAGGGACCCCGTTTACAATATTATCATTTCAAAACAGAAGCCCCCATACCTCAGCATTTCAGAAGTAGACCAAGCCAGTCACCGAGCTGCCTACGGAGCGCTGAACAGTTCCGGAAGAAGCTCTTTCCTGCGACAGGTTCCTCCAAAGGTTTACACTGTACTGGGGACAGGAGAGAAATAAAAATAAAACTTTCAAAACCCCATATCTGTAAGCTTTCAAGATTCGACAGACCTCCTTAACCACACCATTCAAGCACTATGCGAGCAGCTGCTCACAAGCAGATATACTCTCCCCCCCCCAACATCTGACAAACAACACTGAGATGACTGTGCCAGCTGCCCGTCAGTACGCGCCCAGAGGCAGACCGAATGTCTTTGCCAATACAGTCCGGACAATGTATTAGTACACCCATGTACTGCCACGTTAGCTGTCATCACTAACTGCCAGGCAGGACAGCTCCAGACCAAACACATACACACACAGCCACGCCAAAAACACTACAAACAAAACACACAACACAAGGCGCAAGAAAAAGTGACCCCCCGGAGGGAAGACCTATGGCAACAGCAAGTCACAACAGGTGCTCTGCATCAGACCCAAGGAGAGACTCAAATGTCACGACACGCGACTGGAAGACACTGCCAGAACTGGGGTGATGGAGGCCTAAAAAGCCTGCCTTCAAGGCAAGAGACCAGAAGGATGGGGACTGAAAACCCCATAAGACGACGCTTAGGAAATCAATTCCCAAGCAAGAGCTCCTGATGCGGCCCAGATGACTTCTTCAAGAGTGAGGATGGAAACAGACGCGATCTCAAACCGAATACGATGCACGAGACCTGAAACAGAACTGCATTTCAAGCAGCGACTGCAAGACAAGAAGTGCTCGGATCAGAGCCACGATGACAAATCAAGCACTGAGGCCCTTCAGCACCGCTACCAAGTCCCCTGTCTGGTCAGTCCAGTGTCAAAAGCTAGGAGGATATCAAGACCCGAGAAGCACAGAACAGACGCTGCAGAAGCAACACTACAAGACAGACGAACAGAAGGAAACTGTCCTGCCTGGCGCACGCACTCACGCTACAAAATAATCCCGCTGCTTCTATTAGCCTGGTGACCCGGCCACAAGCAGCCTGAACGTGACCCAGCCTGAACCACCCTCACCGTGGAACCAAGTCTAGTCAGCCAGCAGGCACCATGCTCCTCTGGCTCCCAGCTCCCATTAGCCACCCCAGATATGCAAATACCAGGTGCCCCCCAACTTAGCTCTCAGGTTGCTGAATGGTAAATTCCCTCCACCTCAAGAAATGCACAGGCACTGGTCGTCATCTTAGTCAATTGCCAGGCTCATCATCAGCTGCAAAAACAGAGTACCAGCATTCACTAGCATGCCGGTCATGATGCCCACCTTCTCCACAACGCTGACTACTGCTGATGCAACATACAACTATGCTCACCTGTTCCTCTCCAAATCCAAGCTCCAACACTGCAACCAGTATCATCCACACCACCTGGGAAAACAAAGGGATTAAATGATCGTTGCGTTCACAACACATCACCCAGTGGTGGGTTTTTTTGTTATTGTTGTTTTTTGTGTGTGTGTGTTTCCTTTTTTTTTTTTTTTTGGTCTGCTTTAGCTCAACAGCATGCAGAGTGCAAACAAGAAAACTGGGGTGTTTCTAGAAGCAACAATCCCCATGCTTTTGCTGCAGCTTTGAATATTAAAAGGACAATACGACCCAGCAAGTAACTGGAACTTTCTTACCTGGAATTAGCTCAAACTTTTCTTCACGTTGAAAGAAAAATCTAGGAGCAGAACACATTATACATCAACAAAATTAATTCCATTTCATCCCCAGAAAAAAAATCACATACTCTCATCCCCTCCTGTACCTCAGCCGCTTGCCTACCCCACGTGGCACACGCTTCCATCTGTTCTCTTTACCCACTTATAGCACCTCTAAAAGACAAACTGGAATTTTACTCTATTGGATGTAGGAAAATAACTGCAGTGACAACCGCGCCCCAAAACCAACAGTTACCTCTGCTCACCACGCACCAGAGTCACTGCAGAGGCAGCTCGGGTCAAGACGTCCTGCACTGCGCACTGCGTTTCAGCCTGAACAAAAGGAAAAACACAGGCAGAAGATAAACATTCAGCTGACAGCAGTAGCACCCATCCCTCAACAACAAAAGGGACCCCATCTTTAGTTTTATCCTTTCAAAAGAGCAGGCCACTTGCCTCTGTACCTGCAAATTAGGTCCAAGCTTGAAAGGAGCGGCCAGCATCACCCACGCCACCTGGGAACACAGAAGGACACAATGACCACTGTGCTTGCAAGCAACCACCTGCCACACTGCTCCTCTATCCCACACAGCCTCACCTCGGACCCTCACAGGGAAACACCTGAGCGTCTTCCCTTCGCTTCGGATAAGGGATGACCAGGCTGACAACACTCACCTTCCCTCAGTGCTTCGTGACACGAGGATTTCCCTTCCCTGTCCACGACTGCACAAAGCACCTGTAGAGACGAGAGAAAAGCACACTCTGAGGCACCTCACAACCACAGCGTACCTGCTGCAATACCTCTCTCTTCCCAGTTCCTTTACTTCAGTTGCTCAACAGCTCTAACTCAGATTCTTCGCTCACAGCGCCACAGCAAATTCTGCCCGGGCCACACAACATACGCTACACAAGCTACATTGCTTAGGACACACAAGCTGGAACGTTCCCGCCCAACAATCAGTCGCATCGCACAGGATGGATGCCGCATACTCCTAGAAACCAAACCTACCAGTCCTGAGCAGCTCCCAACCTCCACCTGCCTACCACGTTCAGCACACTAACTGTTTACCCCTCAGAAAACCAGAAACTTAGAACATACACACACACAAAAAAAAAAAAAAAAAAACACAACTCCACAAACGCCAAAAAGACATGCACACACAGCAACCCCGGCAGCAGTAATCACAGACTTACCCTTTGCAGATGAAAAAGGTGACTCTGATACAACCCTGCTCAGTCTCTTGGTAATGCTGCATCTACGCTGCCAAGCCACATGTAGCATGTAATCAAGCTGGTGTAACTCTCCAGGGGACTAAAACAAGTGGTTTTAAACATGCAGAGATTAAAATATATCTCAAAAACAGGAGAATATGCGGCCATCCTAAAAAAAAGTGAGCCAGCAGCCTCTACTAAATATCCCTCTAATTCAAGCACTTAGAGATCTAGAATTCCAACCACTTAGAAATCCAGAAATCCATAGACTCCAGCCTGCCTAGAGAACCCTGCAACTGACTGAAGGAAACACAAAGCACTTACCCCCAAAGAGCAGCCCAGGCAGAAGGAGCACTCTGATGCCATGCCTGGGGCTCATATACCTTTTGGCCCCGCCCAGCACCCAAACCCAATCACCTGGGAAAGGGGAGGGGCAAAGCACAAGAAAGTAGAAATAGAGCAAGAGAAGTAGCTGTTTTTCTTTTTGTTTCTTTTTTTAAATAAACTTTATCTCAAAAGCATGCAGAGAGCAGACCAAATATTTGCAGTGATTCTAGAAGCAAAAACCGCCTTTGGCTTATTCTGCAGGTTTTAATATTGAATGGACAATATCACCAAGCTAATAACTGAAACTTTTTGAACTGGAATTACTTTACACAGGCTCATCCCCATCTGTAAACACAGAGAACCAGCATTCACTACCATGCAAGCCCTAATACCCATGTCCTGCACAACGCACACTACAACTAATGCAACATACCATTGTGCAATACTTCTCTGTTCCCGGTTCCTTTACCTCACCTGCTCAGTAGCTCCACCTGAGTAATGGGCCCGGGCGGCGCCGCGCCGAAATGGGCCCGGGCGGCGCCGCGCCGAAATGGGCCCGAACAGACTTATTCTTCAGTGATGAAGAAGGTGACCCTGCTCAGTCTCTTGGCAGTACTGCACTTACGCGGTCAAGGAACCATGCTCAACTGTTTCCCAAATACAACTACCTAGCAACACCTCATAAACATACTTCTAATATGTCAATTCAAGGACATCAAGACTAGAAGGCTGCAAGGTCTAAAGACTCAACAGACAGCAAACACACAGGCAAAAGCTCCAGAAATACAATAAACTGTCCCTAAACCTGAAACAGAATACCCCTTACATGCCCACTGCTGCCATTTTCAGATACACGCTCACAAAGGGAGCTTCAATGATACATTTCTCCTAAACCATGCTCCATCACTTTGCCACCAAGGTTGTGACTTTGATAAGATTTGACATAAAGGCAAAGACTCACAGAAAACCCCGTAATTCTGCAAAAATCATAAGGGACCCAGAAACACAAAGCAAACACACAAAGTAACATCACCATACTATCCGTAACACTGCTATAACTACTACTCACCTGAGGAAGAGCTGCATGCAATACAGGCACCTACTACTAGATTGCTTTACAATGACAGATCCTACCAGTTGCCACCTCAAAAAGATAGGAGTACTGGTTTCTACTTGAAAACGCATCAGTCCATAGACTGACCCACCTAAAGAACCCTCCAAACAACTGAAGGAAAACCAAAGCACTTACCCTAAAGTGCAGCCCAGGCAGAAGGAGCTCTCTCATGGCATACCTGCAACTCAGTTACCATTAGGTCCCACCTGGAACCTGAAGCCAATCACCTGGGAAAGTGCAGGGGGAAAGCACAAAAAAGCAGAAAGAGGAGGAGCAGCAGCTGTGGTTTTATTAACTTCTTTGTATGGCTTAGCTCAACAGCATGCAGAGCGCAGACAAGAGAACTGGGGTGTTTCTAGAAACAAAAATCCCCATGCTTTTGCTACAGCTTTGAATATTGAAAGGAAAATACAAACAAGCAAGTAACTCCTTTTTTTTTTTCCACCTGGAATTACCTCAATCTTTCATTTACAAAGAAAAATCTAGGAGCAGAATAGATTACATGCCAAAAGAAGAATTCGATTCCATTCCACTCGCAGGAGAAATCACTTACTTCAGCAGGCTATCTGAGAACCAAAAGGCTATGCTGATGGGTCAAAACACACTACAGGACACTGGGGCCGGGCCCTCCGCTGCACCCACTTAAAACCCATCCCTACACTCACCAAGGTGCAACCCCAACCCGAACACAGACGCAGCATTTCAGCCTCAACACAGTTTCCAGAACTGCTGGAAAGCAAGCTTCATCCTCAGCGAGGCGTGCCCAGGCTACACAGGACAGGGCTGCGGGCACCTCTTTGCCTACCGAAGAAGACCGCCATCAGCACCTGCTTTGTTCCGATCCTAAAGACTAACATCACAGCCCACGTCGCCTGGGACACCTGATAAACAGAAGAGAAAGCAGCCATACCGTTTTCAAGCCCTCCCTGCACGTGTCGCTCCTCAATGATCTGCAACCTCTTCTCAAATCCTCAACCGCTTCTGTGGAGAGCCTGCCATGGCACCTGCAAAGCAAGACCCTTCGCAGTCACCTCGTGCTACTTGGCAGTTCTGCTCCAATCCAGCTCACAAACAGCCCGCCCTTCCCGTGCTGCTCTTCAGAGTGCAGCTTGGCCCCACTCAGCCTGTGCGACACACCTGTGAAACAAAAAGAAAAGCATAGGCTGAAGCAGCATCCAAAGACACAGCACAGATAGGACAGTTACTCTCATCTGCTCCCTAACCTCTGCCCCCTCACCTGCCCTCGAGGAAGATGCTTCCATCTGCTCTCTTAGGCCAGCTACAACACACCTCTGAAATACAAACAGGATTTTTACTGTACTTTGT
Source organism: Aythya marila (assembly GCF_965140915.1). Lineage (NCBI taxonomy): Eukaryota > Metazoa > Chordata > Aves > Anseriformes > Anatidae > Aythya > Aythya marila. The sequence continues at coordinate 14,487 of NW_028137422.1, read as the reverse complement.
GCAGTTAAGTAACTGCAGTGACAACTGCACCACTAAAGTAACTGCTAGATCTGCTCATCGCTCACCTTGATAAAAGAAGCTGTGGTCAAGTCCTGTGTTGTACACTGTGTTGCAGCTTTAGCAAATGAAAACGGTCACAAGATAATCATTCAGCTGCCAGCATTAGCACCCATCCCTCAACAACAGAAGGGACCCCATTTACAAATTATTGTTTCAAAACAGCAGCCCCCTTACCTCAGCACCTCAGAAGTAGATCAAGCCAGTCACCGAGCTGCCTACCGAGTGCTGGACAGTTCCAGAAGGAGCTCTTTCCTGTGAGCAGTTCCTACTAAGGTACACACTCTACTGGGGACAGGAAAGATATAAAAATAAAAGTTTCAAAACCCCGTATCTGTAAGCTTTCATGATTCAACAGTGCACCGTTCAAGCATTATGGGAGCAGCTGCTCGCAAGCAGCTCAACTCTGCCAAATCCACATCTACCAACCTCCAGAGATGACTGTGCCAGCTGCCCGTCAGTACGCGCCCAGAGGCAGACCGGATGTCTTTGCCAATACAGTCCGGACAATGTATTAGTACACCCATGCACTGCCACGTTAGCTGTCATCACTAACTGCCAGGCAGGACAGCTTCAGTACTTTGGGCAGTTAAGTAACTGCAGTGACAACTGCACCACTAAAGTAACTGCTAGATCTGCTCATCGCTCACCTTGCTAAAAGAAGATGCGGTCAAGTCCTGTGTTGTACACTGTGTTGCAGCTTTAGCAAATGAAAACGGTCACAAGATAATCGTTCAGCTGCCAGCATTAGCACCCATCCCTCAACAACACAAAGGGACCCCGTTTACAATATTATCATTTCAAAACAGAAGCCCCCATACCTCAGCATTTCAGAAGTAGACCAAGCCAGTCACCGAGCTGCCTACGGAGCGCTGAACAGTTCCGGAAGAAGCTCTTTCCTGCGACAGGTTCCTCCAAAGGTTTACACTGTACTGGGGACAGGAGAGAAATAAAAATAAAACTTTCAAAACCCCATATCTGTAAGCTTTCAAGATTCGACAGACCTCCTTAACCACACCATTCAAGCACTATGCGAGCAGCTGCTCACAAGCAGATATACTCTCCCCCCCCCAACATCTGACAAACAACACTGAGATGACTGTGCCAGCTGCCCTTCAGTATGTGCCCAGAGGCAGACCGGATGTCTTCGCCAAAACACTCCAGACAATGTATTAGTACACCCATGCACTGCCACGTTAGCTGTCATCACTAACTGCCAGGCAGGACAGCTCCAGACCAAACACATACACACACAGCCACGCCACAAACACTACAAACAAAACACACAACACAAGGCGCAAGAAAAAGTGACCCCCCGGAGGGAAGCCCTATGGCAACAGCAAGTCAGAACAGGTGCTCTGCACCAGACCCTAGGAGAGACTCAAATGTCACGACACGCGACTGGAAGACACTGCCAGAACTGGGATGATGGAGGCCTAAAAAGCCTGCCTTCAAGGCAAGAGACCAGAAGGATGGGGACTGAAAACCCCATAAGACGACGCTTAGGAAATCAATTCCCAAGCAAGAGCTCCTGATGCGGCCCAGATGACTTCTTCAAGAGTGAGGATGGAAACAGACGCGATCTCAAACCGAATACGATGCACGAGACCTGAAACAGAACTGCATTTCAAGCAGCGACTGCAAGACAAGAAGTGCTCGGATCAGAGCCACGATGACAAATCAAGCACTGAGGCCCTTCAGCACCGCTACCAAGTCCCCTGTCTGGTCAGTCCAGTGTCAAAAGCTAGGAGGATATCAAGACCCGAGAAGCACAGAACAGACGCTGCAGAAGCAACACTACAAGACAGACGAACAGAAGGAAACTGTCCTGCCTGGCGCACGCACTCAAGCTACAAAATAATCCCGCTGCTTCTATTAGCCTGGTGACCCGGCCACAAGCAGCCTGAACGTGACCCAGCCTGAACCACCCTCGCAGCGGCACCAAGTATTTTCAGCCAGCTGGCTCCACGCTGCTCTGGCTCCCAGCTCCCATTAGCCACCCCAGATATGCAAATACCAGGTGCCCCCCAACTTAGCTCTCAGGTTGCTGCATGGTAAATTCCCTCCGCCTCAAGAAATACACAGGCACTGGTCGTCATCTTAGTCAATTGCCAGGCTCATCATCAGCTGCAAAAACAGAGTACCAGCATTCACTAGCATGCCGGTCATGATGCCCACCTTCTCCACAACGCTGACTACTGCTGATGCAACATACAACTATGCTCACCTGTTCCTCTCCAAATCCAAGCTCCAACACTGCAACCAGTATCATCCACACCACCTGGGAAAACAAAGGGATTAAATGATCGTTGCGTTCACAACACATCACCCAGTGGTGGTTTTTTTGTTGTTGTTTTTGTTATTGTTGTTTTTTGTGTGTGTGTGTGTTTCCTTTTTTTTTTTTTTTTGGTCTGCTTTAGCTCAACAGCATGCAGAGTGCAAACAAGAAAACTGGGGTGTTTCTAGAAGCAACAATCCCCACGCTTTTGCTGTAGCTTTGAATATTAAAAGGACAATACGACCCAGCAAGTAATTGGAACTTTCTTACCTGGAATTAGCTCAAACTTTTCTTCACATTGAAAGAAAAATCTAGGAGCAGAACACATTATACACCAACAAAATTGAGTCCATTTTGTAATACACAATAAATGTTTGTTCATTGTCTTTTGTATTATAAAAACAAGGAGTTCTGTTTGAGGAACGGGAGTTGTGAAAACTCCCTGCTGAAGTAAGGAGCTGTATAATGCTTTGCTAGACACTATGAAAATTCTTTTGCTTAATGTAACAAAAAAGAGAACCCCCTCCCCTTCTCTCCTTCTGCATCTCAGTTGCCTCTTTTGTTCAAAGACACTGCTGCAAAGTTCATGTAACCATCTCCTGGTAAGTTGCTAAACTAGTGTATCAACATCCTGCATTCCTGTCTCACGCTGGGCCAACATGACCAAATAAAAAAAAGAAGTTGAACCACAACGCGGAGGAAGACTACGGCCTTCATCTTCACGACCACCAGAGGGACAGAGACGACCCCCTAGCAACAGTGCGCGCAGTCGCAGAATATACCAGGATGTGCTGCGTAATCCCAGAATTACCAAGATATAAAAAGGGACCCTGGCGGGGGTGAGGTGCGCGCCGTTGGTGGAGCCGAGACTCCCCGGCCGCCCAGCGCTGTTTTGCTTGCTGTTGCTTACTCAATAAATTCCTTTCTATTATTAATGCAATGCTCCCTGAAAATTAATTAAGGGGGCAACTTATAACACATTTCATCCCCAGAAAAAAAATCACATGCTCTCATCCCCTCCTGTACCTCAGCCGCTTGCCTACCCCACGTGGCACACGCTTCCATCTGTTCTCTTTACCCACTTATAGCACCTCTAAAAGGCAAACTGGAATTTTACTCTATTGGCTGTAGGAAAATAACTGCAGTGACAACCGCGCCCCAAACTGAGCCAGCAGCCCCTACTAAACATCCCTCTACTAAGTGAATTCCAAGCACTTAAAATCCAGAAATCCATAGACTCCAGCCTGCCTAAACAACCCTGCAACGGACAGAAGGAAAAACAAAGCACTGCCCCCAAAGAGCAGCCCAGGCAGAAGGAGCTCTCTGATGGCATGCCTGGGGCTCATATAGCATTTAGCCCCGCCCAGCACCCAAACCCAATCACCTGGGAAAGGGGAGGGGCAAAGCACATGAAAGTAGGAAGAGAGCAAAAGGAGCAGCTGTGTTTTGTTTTGTTTTCCTTTCCTTTCCTTTGTTTTTTAAAATCTGTTTTATCTCAAAAACATTCAGAGAGCAGACAAGAGACCTGTGGTGTTTCTAGAAGCAAAAATCCCCTTTTGCTTTTGCTGCAGCTTTTAATGTTGAACTGATAACGGCACCAAGCAAGTAACTGAAACTTCTTCAACTGGAATTAGTTTAAACACGCTCACCGTCATCTGCAAACACAGAGAACCAGCATTCACTAGCCCTAACCCTAACCCCAACCCTCACCCTAAACTCTAACCCTAGCCCCAGCCCTAGTCCCTAACCCCAACCCTGGTTCCCGAGAACTTCATTTCCAGGCGTGCTCTGGGCGCTCAACATGGCCTCCCGGAGGTCCGGAGTCCCAGAACTACATTTCCCGGCATGCTCCGGGCACCCAACATGGCCTCCTGGAAGTTCGGAGTCCCAGAACTACATCTCCCGGCATGCTCCGGGCAGTCAACACGGCCTACCGGAAGCCTGGTGCCGGAAAACTACACCTACCAGAATTCCCTGGACAGCCAGCACGGCCAATCAGAGGCCAAGTTTTCGAGAACTACATTTAACAGCACTCACTGTAACCCTAGCCCTTCCCGCCCTTACACAAAAAAGCCTCAAGCCCTATCCCTAAACATCCTCGAAACCCCTACGGACCTAACCCAAACTATTTACCACACTAAACCCCTGAAGTCCTATGCCTAAAACCCCTAACCCAATAAATTAAGACGCTCAAATCCCAAACCCGCAAAATTGAGATGCTCAAATCCCAAACCCAAAAAAATAGGACGCTCAAATCCCAAACCCCCTTCCAAAAAAGAAAAAGAAAAATCAAGAAAAAAAAAAATCAAACAAAACAAAAACAACAAAAGGGGTAGATCTGGTGGCATCTGCCCTGTAACCCTGCAAAAATCACGAGGGACCTAGAACAACAAAGCAAACGCACAAAGTAACATTGACATCCTATCCATAAATGTGCTATAACAATTAATCACCTCCAAAGAGCTTCAAGCAATAAATGCACATACTACTAGATCGGTTTCCTCTAAAAGATCGTACCAGACCCTGACCCACCAAAAGAACCCTGCATGTAGCTAACAGAAGCATCAACAAAGCACTGACCCCAAAGAGCAGCCCGGGCAGAAGGAGCTCTCTGATGCCGTGCCTGGGGCTCCTATACCATTTGGCCCTGCCCAGCACCCAAACCCAATCACCTGGGAAAGGGGAGGGGGCAAACCACAAGAAAGAGAGCAGGAGCAGCAGCAGCTGTGTTCTTTTATTTATTTATTTATTTGTTTGTTTTTGTGCCTATCCCTAGTTTACAGCATGCAGAGTGCAGACAAAAGAACTGGGGTGTTTCTAGAAGCAAAATTTACCGTATTTATGCCTCAGCTTTGAACATAGAAAGGACAATACAACCAAGAAAGTAAATGAAATATTTTCCACGGGAATTAGCTCAAACTTTAGTGTTAGGTCAGAGGTTGGACTCAATGATCTTGAGGTCTCTTCCAACCTAGAAGATCTGTGATTCTGTGTGATTTACATATGAAGAAAAATCTAGGAGCGTAGGAAATTACACATCAAAAAAAACAACGACGTAATAAGCAACGCGCATGCACGGCCCCACGGCCGCCTGCAGTACTCGTTTTCCACCAGCAGGAGGCGGCAGAGGGCGCCCCCGGGCCCCACCGCGCATGCGTCCCCCTCGGCCGCCTGCAGTACTCGTTCTCCACCAGCAGGTGGCGGCAGAGGGCGCCCCCGGCGTCACTGCGCATGCGCGCCCCCCGGCCGCCTGCAATACCCGATTAAAACCAGCAGGTGGCGGCAGAGGGCGCCCGCGGGCATCACCGCGCATGCGCGCCCCCCCGGCCGCCTGCAGTACCCCTTTCCCATCAGCAGGCGGCGGCAGAGGGCGCCCGCGGGCGTCACCGCGCATGCGCGGCCCCCGGCCGCCTGCAGTACCCCTTTACCACCAGCAGGTGGCGGCAGAGGGCGCCACCAGACCCCACCGCGCATGCGTGCACCCCGGCCGCCTGCAGTACTCGTTCTCCACCAGCAGGTGGCGGCAGAGGGCGCCCGCCGGCGTCACGGCGCATGCGCGGCACCCGGGCGCCTGCAGTACCCGAATAACAGCAGCAGGTGGCGGTAGAGGGCGCCTGCCAGCGCCACCGCGCATGCGCGCCCCTCGGCCGCCTGCAGTACTCGTTTTCCACCAGCAGGTGGCGGCAGAGGGCGCCCCCCGGACGCCCAACGCGCATGCGCGCCCCTCGGCCGCCTGCAGTACCCTTTTCCCAACAGCAGGTGGCGGCAGAGGGCGCCCCCCGGACGCCCACTGCGCATGCGCGCCCCCCGGCCGCCTGCAGTACTCGTTCTCCACCAGCAGGTGGCGGCAGAGGGCGCCCGCGGGAGGCCTTGTCGGGCGGATCACAGCTCGCCTACTGTGCCATTCGGAGCTTGTGGCTGTATTTTTTCCAACGTATTTGCTACCCACACCCCGCGGGGCAGCTTGTCTTACAAAGAATTCTCTCTGTTAATATTCTCTTTAAGGCGGGCACGAAGCATCCACTGCTCTTCTAAGCAAGCAACCTTCCTTCTGTGCTCCCTTCGGGATGCAGGACTATGTGCACTCAGATTTATTCCACTCAGTTTTCTTCCCCTTTTCATTGGCACAGTCTCCAAGGACGCCTGGCTTTCTTCTCACAGACTCGCGTCCGTTTCAGTGTAAGGCATCTTTTCCCTCCGCTGCTCTAATCCAAATTCAAATTATCCAGATAAAACAATAGCGAGGTAAGAGAGAACTGGCTGAGTTCAAGTCACCATCTTTCTGTAACTAATTTAGCAGACAGCTGTACCACATCAGAGGAGGAGGTTTAGATGCTAACCAGGTCAGGCACATCACGGTCAAGTGAGCGCCCCCGGAATCACTAAAGAAACTTAAGTAAGAATCTACTAGAAGAAAGCTGTCTCCTCTTACCACCACCTATTTAAAAGATAGTGTAGTACAGGCAGTTCTACGTGCATAAAACCACATACACACAGTATACCTGACCCAAGTAAATTCCCTCTGAGAAGTCCACCATTAAGCAAAAGAGGTGTATTGTGGTGACATACAGCTGCCGTGTAATGATCCTGAAGGGATGAATCGCCCTATGTATTCCAAGGTACTCCTGTGGTTTTTTTTTTTTTTTTTTTTTTTTTTTGGTTTATTTTTTTTTGTTTTTTCCCCCCAAGTACGTTCAACGGTACAGATAAGTACGTTCCCGCTAAGAAAAAGAGTTCAGAATTGTTTATAACGAGTTCGTTCCACGTGTCACTTTCTCACTTAACGTAATAATAAAGATACGCTGCTGCTTTTGGATTTCATTTCCTTTGATTTAAAGATCAAATCCGAATTTCCTTAAGTGGTATATTCTTTATTGCAGCGCTGGATGCACGGGGGATCCTTCCGCCTATCGTGCATGTTTGAAGTGACAAACTATCTCGTATTTATACAGCGAAACAATGAATATTCAATCAGCACCTATACATATTCATTACCTAACCCCACCTACCCTCGCTTCGTATGCTAATCAGCTTATCAGTCCTTGCGCTTGCGCAAAGCCTTCCAAGAATTTGTGGGCCAGGGTCTCCAGGATGTGGGCAGTGGTCTTTGGGAGGAAGGCCGTAGGTCTTCCTCGTAATGCACTTTCTTAATCAGTTGTTTTCCAGGCTGTAAAAATGCTGAGTTGTCTTTCGGTTTAACTGGGGGGTCGGCGGATAACAGGATGTCTCAGTTAACAAGACATAACAGACAGTTGACTCAAGTTATCTCAAGTCTTAGCCTGACTGAGTGTTAACGGATAATGGGGTGTTTTCAAATAACAAAATGCTTAAACGTAACAGAAGGTCTACAGATAACAAGATGTTGTTTACTTTGTCCTTGCTAACTTTTAATCACAAGTTCTATTCTATCCTAAAGTAAGTTTATACAATATCAAACCACAAGCTTTATTCTATCCTAAAGTGAGTTTATACTATATCATTCCCCCCTTTTCTGGAAAATCTAGTAAAATTCTTTTACTTAATACGAAAATTTTCTTCCCAGTCTTTATGATATGTACCCCTCAATACCTTACCATGCACATTTGTCAGGGAGGTTAACATGGACATTTGTCGTAACAATTTCCAATTCCAAACAAGTAACACAAAAGACAATATTAAACTTATACCAACTAATATCAATAAAACAATAATTGGGTGACTCAATGTGTTCAAAATTCCAGTTACAGTTGGCGACCATCCAAAAAGTGTATCCCACCAGTTGTGACTTGTGTCCCGTTTTACCCTTTGCAAAACTCTGCTTATTTCCTTTGTATCATGATGGACAGTAATTAGAGTCTTCTCTCCACTTTCCTGAATACCTTTTAAAATTCTAATCAGGTCTTGGTGTCTAACTAGTTGCTTCACTAGTGTGAGGTTCATCCCAATAGGTGTAGGTAGTAACTTATGATACATTGTGTTGTTAGACTTGATCAGCTGGTGGGATACCACTGGTGCCAAATATAGAAAATCACACCCGACGATTCTAACAAAGTTACAAATACAAAAATTAGAATGATTTCTGTTATGGAGAGTTATATTCTCCTTGTCTATTTCTACAAAATCACAAGCAGTTCTTAAACACACGCACCCTTGACCAACATATACAAGCACAGTCTTTAGACTAGTATTTGGATGAATTTCAAAGTGGCAGATACCTTGCTCCGTGTCAAAACATACATCCTGAGCATCAATTGTATTACTTTTACAAATAAATCCTTGTTGTTCCCGTGTAACACATGATTCTAGATTTACAGACTGCCATTTCCCATTCTCCATCCGTGCCCATGTTCTATGCTCCGAAGGATAAAGCACTGTCTTCTCATGGTTTAATCCTAGTGCAAGGATTGGGTGAATAACATGAACTGTAGCATTACGTATAGTAAGCACGAAGGCAGTAGCCATGTTAACAACGGGATCATAAGTAAAATTCACCAGGGTCCACCAAGACTGGAACTTCTTCTCAAAATCATTGGCATTGTCCCAAACTGCTTTTCGGATTTCAGCTGGAAAAATGCCTTCACTTCCTTCCCTAATAATCAAGGCAGCCGTTGCCTGCAACCATAACTGTGCTTGCATACAACTAAGAGCTAAGGATACATTATCTTGAATCACACTAAGTGCATCTATTATTAGTTTGTGATCTTGGTCTTCTGCATTTTCCCATTTCGGTAACACCTTTGAAACTTGCCATTGGCTAGTTCCCAATGCCAATAAGGATGATTGTAAGGGTTGTTTTAATTTTGTCAAATCACTTGTTGCTGTGGCTAGCTTATTCATTAATATTTCTGAATCAATGCCATTTAAAATTCCTAACCCTGTTCCTAGCATTCCAGTTAAGTCTCTCCGTGTCCTGCCCCTGAAATGTACTTGCTTCTGTGACCATATTGTCCAGTCTTCAAATGATGTCCTTAAGAAAGGAGAACAGGCTGGTTGAACTGCTGAGATGTTGATTTGTATTAGCAATTCAACACGCTTGAGTGACCATTCTGGATTAAATAACAATTGCTGTTGGCCCGTGTTCCTTACTACATACGGGCCTGTTTCATAAATTTTGGGTTCCAGTTTGATTAGAGGTGGGGCATGGGTTGTAGAGGGTCTCACTGTTGTAGGAAGTGTCGCATATATTATAAAATTTAACATGAGGCCCTCATCATTATTGACTTTGGACTGTCGGCCATTATTATTATTCCAAAAACAGCTAATTTCTACATCCTCTGTTAATATAAAATTATACCAGCAATCCAATTTACCTGGGCGAATACAACCCTCCTGTTGTTCATTTTTGGAAATTGGTTTAACTAAAATCCCCGTTGCTTTCTCGTCAGTCGTTCCATTAAACATTTGACACCCTATTTTAATTTCATCCCCTATGGTTCTTTGGTGTGTCCACCCTTCCCCTAATTTTCGCCATTCTGATGGTTTATATAAATAGTTACCATTTGTTCCCCAGACGACCATGACTGATAACTTTCCATTAAGATTCTTATCCTCTGTTGTTACGGCTTCAGTCCAAGGCCACCCACCATTCTCTATTATCACAGAGGCATCTTCTTGAATCACAATTACAATTATAAGCCATAAAAACAAAACACTTCTATGAACAAATCTTCTACCAACCATATTACCAAATACTCCCAACCTTAATGTCCTCATTTTGTTCGAGTAAGCTTTAGTTTCAGTTCGTCGTCACCTGGTGTTACTTTCCAAGGAGCTCCTGGAGCCTTCTTCACTCGGGAATAGTGGATCCAAGCAGCTTGTTCTCTAATCTTGATAGCAGTGTGAGTTGTCAGCAACACTTGATACGGTCCATTCCATTTTTCCTCTAGGGGTTGTCCTGAAAAAGTCTTTATATATATATAGTCCCCAGGCTTAAAGGGGTGGATTGGTTGATCCAACCCTCTAGCCCTGGTCCCTAAAACAAATTTATGTACTTTATTTAATTGTTTCTGAAGTGCAGTTATATAAGTATATAAATATTCTGATCCCAGCTGCGTTAGATCCTCTCCGCTAAACAGAAATTGATATGGCCTTCCATACAAAATTTCAAAGGGGCTCAAATTCTCTTTTACTCTAGGTTTAACTCTAATTCTGAGTAATGCTAAAGGGAGGGATTGAGGCCATGACAAATTAGCCTCTTGTCCAATTTTAGCTATTTGTTGTTTAATTAAATGGTTCATTTTTTCTACCTGTCCACTTGCCTGTGGTCTATAAGGAGTATGCAGTTGCCAATCTATCTTTAAGATCTTACTTATCTGTTGCACCACTTGTGCACAAAAATGTGAACCTCTATCAGAAGACATTGCTACTGGAATCCCGTAGCGTGGTATTATTTCATTTAACAAGACTTTAACCACTTCTCTTGCTTTATTTGTTCGACAGGGAAAAGCTTCAGGCCATCCAGAAAACGTGTCAGTCAAAACCAGTAAATAACGATACCCCCCTTTTCTAGGGAGTTCTGAAAAATCAATTTGCCACTGTTGTCCTGGATAATTTCCTTTACCAATTATTCCAAATTTTATTCTATTCTTAGTATTGGGGTTGTTACGTAAACAGATGCTACATTGTTGAGTTACTTGTTTTATTGTTGTGTATAAATTTCGTCCCACTAATGTCTGACTCATGCTCTTATGCAATGTGTCAGCTCCCCAGTGTGTTTTATTATGTTCTGTAAGAACTATGGGCCATATCAAATTAGAGGGTATTATCACGCGGTTATCTTTTAAATATACCCATCCATCTGGTTTCTTTTTACCTTTCAAATCTTCAATTAATTTTAAGTCTTCTTTTGTATAATTTGGTTTTTGGTTCCTGTACATAGTTTGGATTTTACCGTCTGGTATCAAAGACAATGCCTTCACCTCAATTATTTCAGCTGCCCGTTTAGCCTCCTGATCTGCCAATCGATTTCCAATTTCAAAATCAGCATTCCCCTTTTGGTGTCCCCGACAATGCATGATAGCTACCTTTTCTGGTTGTTTTACTGCCTCTAACAATCTTAAAATCTCTTCAGCATGTTTTATCTGTTTTCCCTGGGCAGTCAACAATCCACGTTCTTTCCAAATTGCTCCATGAGCATGTACCACGCCGAATGCATATTTAGAGTCTGTCCAAATATTTATTTTCCTTCCTGCTGCCAGTTCCAGTGCTCGTGTAAGAGCAATTATCTCTGCTTTCTGGGCGGATGTCCCAGGGGGTAATGGTTTAGACTCGATTACCTGTTGAGCAGTTGTAACAGCATATCCTGCCTTACGTTGTCCTTGTTTTACAAAGCTGCTCCCATCAGTATACCAAGATTCATCAGCATCTTCTAAAGGTTCTTCCTTAAGATCGGGTCGACTAGAATACACAGTCTCCATTGTTTCTATACAATCATGAGTTATAGGTTCATCCAGAGTTCCGCTAAGGAAAGAAGCTGGATTTACGATGTTAGTGACCACAATTTCCACATCATCTTGTTCTACTAATATTGCTTGATATTTTAAAAATCTTTGTGGTGAAAGCCAATGATTTCCTTTTTGTTCCAAAACTGTTGAGACCGTATGGGAGACTAACACTGTCATTTTCTGTCCCATTGTAAACTTCCGAGCTTCTTGTATATTGATAACAACAGCTGCAACAGCTCGAAGGCATCCGGGCCATCCTTTACTTACTTCATCTAGTTGTTTAGAGAAGTAAGCTACTGCTCGTTTATAGGGACCCAGTCTTTGTGCTAGTACTCCCAAAGCTATCCCTTGTCTCTCATGAGAAAACAACCAAAAGGGTTTCGAGAGATCCGGTAATCCCAAAGCCGGAGCTTGCATCAATTCTCGTTTAAGTTGTTTAAAGGCGTTTCGTGCTTCTCCAGTCCAGACTAACTTTGACTGGTTAATCTTTATCAATTCATATAGAGGCTTTACCATTAGTCCATAATTATAAATCCAAAGGCGACACCAACCTGTCATTCCTAGAAAGGTTCGTAGCTCCTTTACCGTTTGGGGTTCTGGAGTCCGGCAAATGACTTCCTTACGTTCAGTTCCTAGTTCTCGCTGACCTCCCGAAATTCCAAATCCCAAGTAGGTCACGTGTTGTTGAACCAGCTGGACTTTCTGTTGAGAGACTCGATATCCATTTAAACCCAGAAAATTAAGGAGACTTATAGTCCATTGAATACAACTCTCTTTAGTCTCGGTAGCTATTAAGAGATCATCTACATATTGTAACAAAGCCCCTTCAGTGTCCGGAGGTATCCAAGTTTCAAGTTCCTTTGCTAATTGGTTTCCAAAAATAGTGGGGCTATTCTTGAATCCTTGTGGTAGCACTGTCCACGTTAACTGTGTCTTTCTGCCTGAGTCAGGGTTTTCCCATTCAAAGGCAAATAGGTTTTGGCTTTCAGTGGCTAAAGGTAGGCAGAAGAAGGCATCTTTTAAATCCAGTACGGTAAACCAGACTTGACTATTCCTTAATTTAGTCAGCAAAGTATAAGGGTTTGCCACTACTGGATGTATATCCTCAGTGATCTTATTTATGGCCCTCAGATCCTGAACTAGCCTATATCTTTTTCCATCTGCCTTTTTAATTGGCAATATGGGTGTATTGTATTCTGATTCGCATTCAATCAATAATCCATACTGTATAAATCTATCAATTATCTCTTTAATTCCTTTCCTATCTTCTATCCTTAAAGGATATTGCTTAACCTTAACAGGTTTCTCTCCTGGCTTTAATTTAATAATTATTGGGGTCACATTTTTAGCTCTTCCAGGAACTTCAGTGGCCCAAACTCCTGGATATACTTGATTTATGATCTCCAAGGGTATTTCACTTTTAGGGTCTGTTTGTATTAGTGCCAAGCTTAACACATTTATTAGTTGTTCTTCTCCTATCCTTAATTCCATTTTCCCCTTTTCAAAGATAATTTCTGCTTCTAATTGTTCTAACAAATCTCGACCTAATAGAGATTTTGGAGATCCAGGCAGGTATAAAAATCTATGTATTCCCATTTGTTTTCCCAATTTATATTTCAATGGTTTTAAGAAAAAGGCTTTTTCCTGTTGGCCAGTGGCTCCCATCACAGTCACAAAGTCTTTATCTTCTGGTATTAGTTTCTGGTTCAGCACTGAGTAAGAAGCTCCCGTGTCTATTAAAAATTCCATCTCCTGTTCCAATTTCCCTAGCTTAAGTTTAACCAGTGGATCTGCTAGGGTAGAGTCCCCCGGTCCCCCTCATTGGTTCGTAATCATTACTAGCTTGTTTCCCTCTTGCCGCTTCGGGCATTCATTTTTCCAATGTCCTACCCCTTTACAATAGGCACACTGCTCAGCCCGCAAAGAGGATCGCATCATCCTTCCCCCCCTTCCCCTGCCTCGAAGAGGCTCTTCCTGTTTTCGCAGGGCTGCCACAGTGGCAGTTGCAATTGTTTCACCTAACTTTTGTCTTTCATTCCCCTCGCGATTTCTAAACACCCTCCAGGCTTCTTCTATTAATCTTTCTAAATCCCTTACATCTGGTTCCTTCATTTTCTGAAGCTTTCTTCTAATATCTTCTGCTGATTGACCTAAAAATAGAGATACTAACTGAAGTCTACCCTCCTCTGAGGAAGGGTCTATAGTGGTAAACTTCTGCATTGCCACCCTCAGCCTTTCAAGAAATTCTGACGGGGTTTCTGAGATTCCCTGTTTTATTGTATATAGTCTTGACCAATTCACAGACTTTGGTATCGCATTTTCTAAAGCAATCCTAATCCATTCTTGATATCGTTTTAGCATCCTATAATCATTCTCATCATTATAATCCCAATTAGGATCCGCCCTAGGCACATGTACTTCCACTGTGCCGGGCAGAATTCCTGAGGCTACCTGGCTTTGTACCAGCGTTCTAGCAGCTTTAACTATTAACTGTTTTTCAGTTTCTGATAATGCAGCCAACATTATCTCTATATCCCTCCAATCCGGGTCTAAGTTTTTCACAATCAATTCAAACCTTTTAGCCACCGCCTCTGGATCATCTCGATACCCTGTCACTGCCTCTTTCCAAGAGTCTAGTTCATTAGTTGTGAAGGGTACTTTAATTCTAGCAGGTCCGTTAGCTCCCATAGCCTGCCGCAGAGGGGCTTGGATTATCGGTCCTAATTTACT
>NW_028137423.1:0-44095 GCF_965140915.1 Aythya marila | reverse complement strand
GGGCCGGGCCCCCCCTTGGCCGTGCTCCCCCCCGGGGCCGCCTTGGCCCCCCCCGGCGCGGTGCAGTTCATCGCCCAGCCCCCCCCCACCCCCGCCCCGGGCGGGGGGGGCGCGGTGGCGGCGGCGGCGGCGGCGGGGGGGGGTCCCAACGGGCCCCTCCCCCTCGGCATCCTGCAGCCGCCCCCCCCCGGGCTGCTGCCGGCCCCCCCCGGCGCGCCCCCCCCCGCCAAGGGGGGGCCGATCACGCAGGTGCAGTACATCCTGCCCACCCTGCCCCACCCCCTCCCCATCGCCAAGGGGGGGGGGCCGCCGGCTGCTGCCCCCCCCCCGCCCACCACCACCGCCCCCCCCTCCGCCGCCGCCCCCCCCCCCGCTGCTGCCGCCGCTGCCGCCGCCCCCCCCGCGGCCGCCGGGCTCCATTTTACGCTGCCCCCCCCCGGCAATGGCAAGGTGCTGGCGGCCCCCAAAGGTAAGGATCGGGGGGGGGGCGGAATTAATTTGGGGGGGGTCAGTGAAGCTGCACTGACCCCCCCCCCCCCAAAAAAATCCCCCCCACACAGCCCAGGCAGCAGCCCCGGGGCAGGCGCCCGCCCCCCCCCTGCTCCCCGGCAAGGTGCTGGTCCCCGTGGCCCCCCCCGGGCCCCCCCGCGCCCCCCCCTTCGCGACGCAGCCCCCCAGCAAGGTCAGTTCCCCCCCCCTTTATTTAATTCCCCCCCCCCCACGTTGTTAATTACCTCCCGTTATTAATTACCGCCCCCCCCCCCCAGATCATCCAGCTCAGCCCGGTGCCCGTCGTGCCCCCCCCACCCAGCCCGGGGGGGCAGGGGGAGGGGGGGGGGCGCCTCCCCCTCCGCCCGCCCCCCCCCCCAAGGTGCTGCTGCCCTCGGGCCCCGCCCGCATCGCCTACGTGGCCCCCCCGCTGCCCCCCCCCGGCTCGGCCGCGCCCCCCCCCGCCGTGCAGCCCCCCCCCGTGGCGCTCGGCTTCACCTCCATCGTGCAGCCCCTGCTGCCCGGTAAGGGGGGGGGGGCACGGCGCGGGGGGGGGCACGGCGTGGTGGGGGGCACTGGGAGGGGTCAGGCCACGCCCACTTTGCTGGCCACGCCCACTCGGTGTTGGCTCCGCCCACTGATTTGTCTCCTCCCCCCCCCCCCCCCCCAGGGCAGAGCTCGCTGCTGGCCCCCCCCCAGCTGCCCCCCCCCGCCTCGGGGGGCCCGGTGCTCGCCGCCATCTACCCCGGCCCCCCTGGCTCCGCCCCTCCTCCTGGCTCCGCCCCCGCGCCCGGATTGGTCTACAGCGTGGCTGGCTCCGCCCCCCCGGCCCCGCCCATCCTGCCCAAGGGGGGCGCGGGAACGGCCCAGGGGGCAGCAGGTAGGGGCGGGGCTAAAGGAGGGGGTGGGGTTAAGGGAGGGGGTGGGGCTAAATGGGTGGGGTTAATGGGTGGTGGGGCAGGGGGTGGGGCTGTGGGGGTGAAGGGGCGGGGCTAAAGGGAGGGGGCGGGACCAAGGAGTGGGGTGGAAGAGGTGGAAGGGGTGGGGTCAAGTGGAGTGGGAGGGGCTATGGGGAAAGGGGCGGGGCTTTGGGGAGGGGTGTGGTCATTAGAGGGAGTGGGAGGGGCAGGGGTGGGGCTACAGGAAGGGGGTGGGGCCAAGGATGGGTACAAAGCTTAAGGAAGGTGGAAGGGGTGGAGTCGAGTGGGAGGGGCTTCAGGGAAAGGGGCGGGGCTTTTGGGAGGGGTGTGGTCATTGGAAGCTCTGGGCGGGGCTACAAAAAGGGGGCGGGGCCAAGGAGGGACATAAAGAGCTTAAGGGAGGTGGAAGGGGTGGGGTCAAGCAGAGTGGGAGGAGCTTTGGAAAAGGGGGGCGGGGCTTATGAGGGTGTGGTCATTAGGGCGTGGCTGAGATGTGGGAGGAGCCACGTTGTGGGCGTGGCCACATTGTGGGTGGGGCCAAGAGCAGGAACCATCTGGCCGCACTGCGGGGGGGGGAGGGGAGGGGCTGTTTGTGCATATGCAAACCCGGCGGGGGCGTGGCCACCCGGCGGCCCCTCCCATCGCCCCTCCCCCTCCCCGCAGCCCCCCTGAGCTTCCCCCCGGCGCCGGCGCGGCCCCCGCGGCCCCCCCCGAAGCCCCCCCAGAAGGTGAAGGCGGCGATCGCCAGCATCCCCCTGGGCTGCTACGAGGCCCCCCCGCCCCCACGGCCCCCCCCGGAGCCCCCCCGCGCCCCCCCCCCCGGACACGGCCCCCCCGCCCCCCCCGGCCGCCGCCGCCTCCTCCCCCCCGCCCCCGCCGCCGCCGCCCCCCCCCAACGCCGCCGCCGAGTGCTGGGACCCCCCCCGCGGCCCCCCCTCGCCCCCCGGGGGGGGCCCCCCCTCGCCCCCCGGCGCCGAGGCCTGGAGCCAGCGGGACCCCGGGGACGAGCGGCCCCCCCACGGCCCCCACAGCCCCCCCTCGGCGGGGGGCAAGGCGGAGACGGTGAGTGACCCCCCCGTGACCTCCCCCCGATAAAACACCCCCCCCTTGGGGTCCACCCCCCCATTTTGGGGGTGCTCCCCCCCCCCTTTTTGGGGTTTCCACTCCCCTTTTTGGGGGTTCTGCCCCCATTTTTGGGGTGCCCCCCCCATTTTGGGGTGCTGCCCCCCCCCCCAAATTAATCCACGCCCCCCCCAGGCCACCGACTGGCGGGTGCCGGCCCCCGAGAGCCGCCTGGACCCCCCCGCCCCCCCCGCCGGGCCTTCCTCCGCCTCCTCCTCCTCCTCCTCGGCCGCCCCCAGCCCCGGCTCTGCCGCCGCCGCCCCCCCCCCGGAGGGACCCCCCCGGGGGGGCGCCCCCCCGGCTCCCCCCCCCGGTGCCAGCGAGGGGCCGGAGCGCAAGGAGGGGGGGGCCGGCAAGAAGGCGAAGGTGCGGCCCCCCCCCCTGAAAAAAACCTTCGACTCGGTCGACAAGTGAGTGGGGGGGGCTTTATTTTGGGGGGGGGGGTTGGTTTTATTTGGGGGGGGGCTCTATTTTGGGGGGAGGGGCTCTTTTTTTGGTGGGTGGGGCTTTTTTTTTGGTGAGGGGGTTTCCATTAAGGGAGGTTCCGGGGGGGGTCTTTGCTTCTGTGGGGGGGCCTTTTTTGGGGGTGGGGGGGGTCATTTTCTTGGGGGTGGTCTCCCTTTTGGGGGGGGTCTCCCTTTTATGGGGTTCTTGTGGGGATTCTCCCTTTGGGGGGGGGGGCGTCTTTTCTTTTGGGGGGGTTCCTTATTTTGGGGAGGGGTCCCGGGGGGGCGAGGTTCTCCCTTTGGGGGGGGGCTGGGGGGGGTCTTCCCCTGGGGGGGTGTCCCCGGGAGGTCCTGTTTGGGGGGGGGGGGTCTACTCCTTTTTTGGGGGTTTCCTCCTTTTTTGCGGGTCTGGGGGGGGCTCTCTTTTTTGGGGGGGGGTCCCAGGGGTGTTCCAACCAGACTCGGGGGCTGCTCCTCCCCATGGGGTGTCCGGGGGGAGGCTCCCGGGGGTCTCCCCCTTTACGAGGGGGGTTCCCGTGGTTCCCGGGGCTCTCCCCCTTTACGAGGGTCCCCGTGGGGTTCCCGCGGTGCCCCCCTTTTCGGGGGGGGGGTCCGTTTAACCCTGCCCCCCCCGCAGGGTGCTGTCGGAGGTGGATTTTGAGGAGCGCTTCGCGGAGCTGCCCGAGTTCCGGCCCGAGGAGGTGCTGCCCTCGCCCACGCTGCAGGCCCTGGCCACCTCGCCCCGCGCCATCCTGGGCAGCTACCGCAAGAAGCGCAAGAACTCCACGGGTGGGGGGCTAATGACGGGCCGGGGGGGTTAATTAGGAGTCGGGGGGGTTAATTAGGAGTTGGGGGGGTTAATTAGGAGTCAGGGGGGCGTTGATTGGGGTTTTATCCCCCCCCCAGACCTGGACTCGTCCACCGAGGACCCCACGTCGCCCAAGCGCAAGCTGCGGCGCCGCTCGAGCTGCAGCTCGGAGCCCAACACCCCCAAAAGCGCCAAGTGCGAGGGCGACATCTTCACCTTCGACCGGCCCGGTGAGCCCCCCCCGCAGCTCCCCGGCACCTTTGGGTGCCCCCCCCCGGCACCTCGGGGTGTCCCCCGGCACCTCGGGGTGACGCCGTGCCCGCAGGCTCGGAGGCGGAGGACGTGCTGGGGGAGCTGGAGTACGAGAAGGTGCCCTACTCCTCGCTGCGCCGCACGCTGGACCAGCGCCGCGCCCTCGTCATGCAGCTCTTCCAGGAGCACGGCTTCTTCCCCTCGGGTCAGTCCCCAGTGTCCCCAGTGGGTCCCCAGCCCAGTCCTGGCGTCCCCAGCCCGTCCCCGATGTCCCCACACAGTTCCCCCGGGGCAGGGAGGTCGGGTCCCTGGGGGTTGCGTTGTCACTGCCCTGTCCCCGTGTCCCCTCTGTCCCCACAAGGCCCTGCGTAGCCACCTCAATGTCCCTGTGTCCCCTGATGTCCCTTCACAACCCCCCCAATGTCCCCACATCCCACCCTAGCCCCCCTTGTTCCCCATGTCCCCACACCACCTGGTGTCCCCTGATGCTCCCCAGGGCCCCCTGGGATCCCCCCTGTGTCCCCACATCCCCCATGTCCCCTGATGCCCCCCCCATAACCCTTGGTGTCCCCACACCCCCTGGTGCTCCCCAATGTCCCCCACACCCCCCACTGTCCCCCCCTAATGCCCTGTGCCCCCACACCCCCTGCTGCCCCCCCATAAACCCCCATGTCCCCCAGTGTCCCCCCGCAACCCCCTTGTGCCCCAACACCCCCTGGTGCCTCCCAGTGTCCCCATGACCCCCACACCCCCTGATGTCCCCGTTAAACTCCTATATCCCCCGGTGTCCCCCCGTAACCCCCTTGTACCCCAACACCCCCTGGTGCCCCCCAGGGTCCCCAATATCTCCCCTTAACCCCCTTGTGCCCCAACACCCCTGATGCCCCCCCATGTCCCCCACTGTCCCCCCATAACCCCCTTGTACCCCCCATTGTCCTGATGTCCCCCACGCCCCCTGATGCCCCCCCATGTCCCCCACTGTCCCCCATTAACCCCCAGTGCCCCCACACCCCCGGGTGCCCCCCACGCCCCCCGGTGCCCCCCCTGACGCCCGCCCTGTCCCCGCAGCCCAGGCCACGGCCGCCTTCCAGGCGCGTTTTGCCGACATCTTCCCCACCAAGGTGTGCCTGCAGCTCAAGATCCGCGAGGTGCGCCAGAAGATCATGCAGGCGGCCACGCCCCCCGAGCAGGCCCCGCCCCCGGAGCCGCCCGACGCCCCGCCCCCCGAGCCCGCCCCCGCCGCTGACCCCGCCCCCGCCGAAGCCCCGCCCTCCCCGCCCGCGGGGGGAGGGGGCGGCGCGCGCTGAGCTCCGACCATTCCGGGCCCCGCCCCTCCCTCCCCCCCCCTCCGGTCTCCATGGCGACGGGGGGGCGGGGCCGGGCGCTGTACACGTGACCGAGTTCTTTTAATAACGGTAAATATTTTGAGACCCGACGCCCTCCGCGCCTCTGTCACCCGCAGGGGGGGGCCGAGGGGAGAGGGAGGGGCTGGGCGCCTATTGGCTGCGAGGAGAGGGGGGTGGGCATAAGGCCGGGGAAGGCCACGCCTTCCTTAAAGGGGCCGCTGGAGGTTGTAGGGGGGTTAAAGGGGGGCGGGGGGGGTACAAGGGGAGCGGGAGGGGGGAAACGGGAACATGGAGGAGGTGGTAAACGGGGACCGGGGGGGCACCGAGGGGACACCGGGGGCACCGCGGGGACCTTGTGGAGTCACACGGGGCCGCCTCAGGCCGCGCTCTGCTCCCCGCTGGCTCCCGCAGTGGCTGCAGGCAACAAAATGGCCGCTGCGCCTCAGGGAGCGGCAGGACCCCCGCCAGGCCCCGCCCAGCAGGCGGCTCGGCCAATGGGAGCGCGGCGCCTCGGCGGAGCCGCCAATCGCGGCGCGGCTTTGCACACGGCCCGCCGAGGCGCGAGGGGCTGGGGGGGGGGGGGGACACACTTCACACGGCCCCCAAGAGGGACCCCCAGTGCTCTGCACACGGCCCCCAGCGGCTTTGCACACGGCCCCCAGGGGCTCCTCAAAGGGACCCCTCGAGCTCTGCACACGGCCCCCTGGAGCCCTGCACCAGGCCTTGGAGGCTTCTGGAACCTTCCTGCGGGCCCGGCGCCGCTCCCGAACCCCAAAATCCCCGATTTCTCCCCAAACTGCCCGTGAACACTCGGCCGTGACAAACCGCGAAGGCGAAGCCGCCGCTCTACGGCCGGCCAGCCTTCCAGCCAATCACAGCGCGCCTTCCACCCGCTGCCTTCCCGCGGAGCCAATCGCGGGCCGCCTTTCATCCTGGGCGCGAGCCGCGGCCAATAGGAAGCGGCGAGCCTCGCTCCCGCCCTTTTAGGGCTCGGGCGGGCTCGGGAGGGGGGCGGAGCCACCTGCAGGGGGGCGGAGCCACCAGGAGGGGAGCGGAGGGGGGCGGAGCTCGCTCCCGGCGTGCACCGCGCGGGCGGGGAAACGAAACCGAAACCGAAAGCGGGGCTGGAGAAGCGGCGCCGGGACGGGGAAGCGGCTCCGGGAGCGGCACCGGCAGCGCCATGGCCGCTCCGCCGCGGGTCCCGCTGCAGCTGGCGGCGCCGGGGGGGGCGCGGGGGGGGCCGCGGCTGTTCCTACAGGCCCTGGACGCCCTGCGGGGGGCTCCGGGCCCCGTCCACGTCGTGGCCGCCTTCGGGCCGAGGGGCAGCGGGAAATCCTTCCTGCTGGACCAGCTGGCGGGGCCGGGCGGCGGTAACGACCCCAAATCCCCCCCCCAGAAAATATTTCTGACTCCCTCAAAAGTTTTCTGCCCCCCTCCCCAATTTTTCTGACCCCCTCCCCGTTTTTCTCGCCCCCCCCAGCGTTCCCCAGCAGCCCCGGGCTGTGGCTGCGCTGCTGCTGGCACCCGACGCAGCCGGGTCACGCGCTGGTGCTGCTGGACGCCGCCGGCTTCCCCACGCCAGGGGACGAGGAGGAGGATGAGGAGGTGCTGGAGGAAGGCTGGAGGGGTTGGGGGGGGTCGCGGAGCCCCCCGCTGACCCCCCGGATCCCCCCAGGACCCCTGGTTCCTGCAGCTGCTGGTGCTGCAGCTGCTGCTCGCCAGCGTCTTCGTCTACAGCAGCGGGGCCGCGGCCGAGCCGCAGGAGGAGCTGGAGCGCCTGACGTATCCTTGCCCCTTCACCTCCCTTTTGCCCTTTTCTGCCTCTTTTCGCCCCGTTTCCTTTTTCCTTCACTCCTCGTGGCTACGTCCGGGCACTGCCGCGCCGCCTGAGGCTGCTGGAAGCCGCGGAGGAGGAGGAGGATGAGGAGGACGAAGGCTCGCTGCTGCGCACCGTGCTGCCGCCCTTCGTCTGGAGCCTGCACGGCGCCGCCGCGGCGCCCGAGGACGAGGCCGTGCTGGAGGCCGAAGGCCACGAGCTGCGGGCGGCGCTGGGACCCCCCCCAGGTGGGCGCCCGCCCCGGTGTCCCCGCGGGGATGCCGGTGACGCCGCGCTGACCGTGGCCGTCCCCGCAGGCCGGGAGGCGCCGGTGGCACGCCGCGTCCTGGCGCTGTTCCCCGAGCACAAGCTGTTCCGCCTGGAGGCCGGCGGTGCCGGCGGGTTGCCGCAGCTCTGCGCCCACCTCCTCGGCTGCGCCCCCAAAACGGGGCTGAGCGGGGAGCCCGTCGGCGGCGCCTGTGAGTAGGGGGGTGTCTGGGGAGGGGGCGCGCTGCGGGGCGCCCCCCCTGAGTGTTTTGGGTCCCCTCCTTCTCTCCCTCCCCAGACCTGGCGGCGCTGGCGGAGCGGGCGGCGGAGGCGCTGTGCGGGGCCGAGCCGCTGCGGGTGGCGCGGCTGTGCCGGGAGGCGGAGGAGGCGGCGCGGCAGGTACCGGGTGGGGGGACGTGGGGGGGACGCGGGGGGGTGGGGAGCGGCCCCCGGCCCAGCACCGCGCTGTGCCCGCGGCAGGATGAGGCCGAGGATGTCGCCAAGCTGTGGTGCGGGGATGAGGTCAAGGGAAAAGGGGACGGCAGCGGTGGCGCCGGCACGTGGCAGGAGCTCGGTGACGCGTGGCAGAGTGACGCCGCGTCCAAGTGGGACATCAACGCGTGGCTCGGGGACGCCATGACAGATGAAGATGTCAACGCGTGGCTCGGGGACACCAGGACCAAAGAGGACGCCACCAATGCAAGGTGTGGTGGTGACGGTGACGCTCAACGGGATGTCAACGCGTGTCACGGTGACGCCGTCAAGGAAGAGGACGAGGTTGAAATCTGGTGTGGTGGCACCGCCGCCCAATGGGATGTCAACCTGAGCAATGGCGCCGCTCAACGGGATGCCAACACCGGGCACGGTGACACCAGGACCAAAGAGGACGCCACCAATGCAAGGTGTGGTGGGGACAGTGACATTCAACGGGACATCAACGGGCGTCACGGTGGCGCCGTCAAGGAAGAGGATGAGGTTGAAACCTGCTGTGGTGGCACCGCTGCACAACGGGACGTCACCGCAAGGCGCGGGGACACAGCGGAGGCGGTGCCGCGGCCCAAGGGGGGCGTGATGGGGGCCCCCCAGTGCCTGGTGCAGAACGGGCCCGACGGGGTGCTGAGCCTCAATCCCGAGGTGCTGGAGGAGCTGCGCGGCATCGGGCAGCCCGTGGTGGTGGTGGCCATCGCTGGGCGCTACCGCACCGGCAAGTCCTTCCTCATGAACCGGCTGGCACAGCAGCACAGCGGTGAGCCCACGGGGTTGGTGAGGAGGTTAATGGGGATAATGAGGAGGTCGTTAACGACATTAACGCCCTCCCGGCCCCGCAGGCTTCCCCCTGGGCCACACGGTGCAGGCGCACACCAAGGGCATCTGGATGTGGTGCCTGCCGCACCCGTGCCGGGCCGACACCACCCTGGTGCTGCTGGACACCGAGGGGCTGGGGGACCCCAACAAGGTGGGTGTGGGGTCGGGGGGGGGCCCGAGACCACCGGATCCGGCCCTGACGACCCCCCCCCGGGTGTAGGGTGACAGCCGTAACGATGCCTGGATCTTCACGCTGGCGCTGCTGCTCTCCAGCACCCTGGTGTACAACAGCACCGGCACCATCGACCAGCAGGCGCTGGAGACCCTCGGGTACTGGGGGCTAAGGGCGGGCGCGGCGGTGTCGGCGCTGTCACGGTGACGTCACGGTGATGGCATCGCCGCTCCCCGCAGGGTGGTGACGGCGCTGACGGAGCGCGTGCGGGTGCGGGCGGGAGACAGCAGGGACGCGGCGGCGGCCGACTTCGTGCGCTTCTTCCCCGGCTTCGTCTGGGCCGTGCGGGATTTCGTGCTGGAGCTGTCGGTGGACGGGCAGCGCGTCAACGAGGACGAGTACCTGGAGCACGTGCTGCGCCTGCAGCCTGGTATGGTGGTGGCGGTGGCACCACGGGGGTGATTTGGGGTGACGGCACAGGGCCACATCCCAACGGTGTCCCCGTGCCGCAGGGAGCAGCCGCGTGGTGCAGGAGCAGAACGAGCTGCGGCGCTGCCTGCGCGACTTCTTCCCCAACCGCAAGTGCTTCGTGCTGCCACCGCCGGCCGAGCCCGAGGCGATGACGCGCCTGGAGGAGCTCGACGAGGGGCAGCTGCGCCCCAGATTCCTGCAGCAGGCCGACGCCTTCTGCCGGCACATCTGGGACACGGCCCCAGTGAAGGCGCTGCCGGGGCGGGTGGCGGTGACGGGCAGCAGTGAGTGGCGGTGGCGGCGCGGCACCGGGTGGCCCCGCTGGGGTGCCGCAGGGGGGTGACACCACCATTGCCTCCCGGCAGTGCTGGCGAGCCTGGCGGAGAGGTACGTGGAGGCCATCGGCAGCAGCGGCGTGCTGTGCCTGGAGAGCGCGGTGACGGCGCTGGCGACGGCCGAGAACACGGCGGCGGTGGCGGCGGCGGTGGCCGAGTACCGGCAGCGCATGGAGCAGGAGCTGAAGCTGCCCACGGCCTCGCAGGAGGAGCTGGGGGAGGCGCACCAGCGCTGTGAGCGCGGCGCCCTCGCCCTCTTCATGGCGCGCGTCTTTGCCGACAAGGAGCAGCGCTACCAGCTCCAGCTGATGGTGGGTGCTGGCACGGTGCGGTGTGGTGTGGCACGCGGCGTCCCCCCGCCCGCTGAGCCACGCGTCGCCCCGGCAGAGCGAGCTGGAGGCGGCCAAGGAGGAGTTCTGCCGGCGCAACGAGGCGGCCTCGGAGGAGCGGAGCCTTGCGGTGCTGCAGGAGCTGTGGCGGGACGTGGAGCAGCGGCTGGACCGCGGGGAGTACGCCGTGCCGGGGGGGTCGCGGCGCTTCCAGGAGCACCTGGGGGAGCTGATGGAGAATTACCACCGGCGGCCTGGCTTGGGGGTGAAGGTGAGCGCCGTGCCAGTGCCAGATGCGTGGTGCAGGTGCAGGACGTGTGGTGCTGGTGCCGGTAGCACCCTGATGGCTGCGCCCTCCAGGCAGCGGCGGTGCTGGAGAAGTTCCTGCAGGAGCGCGAGGTGTTGGTGCGGGCGCTGTGCGCGGCCGACCAGCAGCTGTCGGAGCACGAGAAGGAGCGGGTGGCCAGCGAGGCGGTGGCGGCGGCGGCAGCAGCGGCGGCAGCAGAGGCCGTGAGGGCGATGGAGGCGCGGCAGGAGGAGCAGCGGCGCAGCCTGGAGGAGCACCAGCGGCAGCTGGAGGAGCAGCTGTGGCGCCAGCAGTGGGCGATGCTGGAGGAGCAGGAGCGCGTCATCGAGCACAAGATGCGGGTAGGTGTGAGGGCGCGGTGGTGCCGGCGGTGCCGGGGCTGTGGCAGCGGTGCCGAGCCCCCTCCGTGTGCCGCAGGAGCAGCAGGCACTGCTGCAGGAAGGCTTCAAGCGGGAGGCCGAGGGGCTGCGGGATGAGATCCGGAGGCTGCGGGAGGAGAAGGAGGAGATGAAGAAGCCGTCGTGGCGCCAACGGGCACTTGACGTGCTCGGCATCGCCGCCGATATCTTCCTGCCGGGCGTGGCACGGGTGGCGGCGTCGGGGGCCCTGCGGCTGATCCGGCGCGTGCTGTGACCTCGGTGTGACCCCAATAAATTTTTCCCTTCTGCCTCTCAGTTTGTGTTTCCTGGAAATCAAGGCGGTGCAGGAAAGGGCCGAGCAGCTGCCGCCCTCCCCTCTTGAGGGATTTTTTGAAACAGCCAAGATCCCACGGCTTGCTGCAGCAGAGCAAAGCAAGCTACCAGGGCAACTCTGAGAAGTTCCCATGACAGTGTTCCCACATCGCCCAACTGAGGAATTTAGAAAAATATTGTTACCAGCCTCTGGCTTCAAGGACAAGGTCTACGTGACTGCTTATCACAAGGGGGTTGGTTTCTTGCAGGTGGGGTTGTTTTCTTGTACTTGTTGGTCTGAGTACTCTTGACTAATAATCTTGTGTGAAACACTGTCCAACCCTGTTAAGTTCACCATAAAAGTTAGGCTATTGGGGCAATAAAATGGAGCATGACCTGACCATACTGGTGTCTGTCCTGCTTTCGGCCGTGCTTCCTGCAACACTCCCCGTTGAGTCAGCTGGGGGCAGGAGGACGGGGGGAAGGGGGCGCTGCTTTTTATTCGCTGGTGCCGGAGTTTTGGTTTCGTTTCGGTTTCATTTCTGCTTGCGCTGGGAGCAGGAATGGAGGAGCCGCTGTGCCTGGTGCGCAACGGGCCCGACGGGGTGCTGAGGGCCGACCCCACGGCGCTGGAGGTGCTGAGCGGCATCGGGCAGCCCGTGGTGGTGGTGGCCATCGCCGGGCCCTACCGCACCGGCAAGTCCTTCCTCATGAACCGGCTGGCACAGCGGCGCAGCGGTGAGACCATGGGGGCATCACCAATTAACGGGGTTAAGGAGGGGGTTAAGGGAGGATTAACGGGGCCGGCGGGTCCCGCTCACCCTCCCGACCCCTCTCCCGGCCCCGCAGGCTTCCCCCTGGGCCACACGATGCAGGCGCACACCAAGGGCATCTGGATGTGGTGCCTGCCACACCCGCGCCGGGCCGACACCACCCTGGTGCTGCTGGACACCGAGGGGCTGGGGGACCCCGACAAGGTGGGTGTAGGGACGGGGGGGCGCAGGACAACCAGATCCGGCCCTTACGACCCCCCCCTGGTGTAGGGTGACAACAGTAACGACGCCTGGATCTTCACGCTGGCGCTGCTGCTCTCCAGCACCCTGGTGTACAACAGCACCGGCACCATCAACCAGCAGGCGCTGGAGACCCTCGGGTACTGGGGGCTAAGGGCGGGCGCGGCGGTGTCGGTGCTGTCACGGTGACATCGCGGTGACGCCGCTGCTGCTCCCCGCAGGGTGGTGACGGCGCTGACGGAGCGCGTGCGGGTGCGGGCGGGGGACAGCGGGGACGCGGCAGCAGCCGACTTCGTGCGCTTCTTCCCCGGCTTCATCTGGGCCGTGCGGGATTTCGTGCTGGAGCTGGCAGTGAATGGGCAGCGCGTCAACGAGGACGAGTACCTGGAGCACGTGCTGCGCCTGCGGCCTGGTATGGTGGTGGCGGTGGCACCACGGGGGTGATTTGGGGTGACGGCACAGGGCCACATCCCAACGGTGTCCCCGTGCCGCAGGGAGCAGCCGCGTGGTGCAGGAGCAGAACGAGCTGCGGCGCTGCCTGCGCGACTTCTTCCCCAACCGCAAGTGCTTCGTGCTGCCGCCGCCGGCCGAGCCCGAGGCGATGACGCGCCTGGAGGAGCTCGAGGAGGGGCAGCTGCGCCCCAGATTCCTGCAGCAGGCCGACGCCTTCTGCCGGCACATCTGGGACACGGCCCCGGTGAAGGGGCTGCCGGGGCAGGCGGTGGTGACGGGCAGGAGTGAGTGGCGGTGGTGGCGCGGCACCGGGCGGCCCCGTTGGGGTGCCACAGGGGAGTGACGCTGCCGTTGTCTCCCGGCAGTGCTGGCGAGCCTGGCGGAGAGGTACGTGGAGGCCATCGGCAGCAGCGGCGTGCTGTGCCTGGAGAATGTGGTGACAGCGCTGGCAACGGCCGAGAACACGGCGGCGGTGGCGGCGGCGGTGGCCGAGTACCGGCAGCGCATGGAGCAGGAGCTGAAGCTGCCCACGGCCTCGCAGGAGGAGCTGGGGGAGGCGCACCAGCGCTGTGAGCGCGGCGCCCTCGCCCTCTTCATGGCGCGCGTCTTTGCCGACAAGGAGCAGCGCTACCAGCTCCAGCTGATGGTGGGTGCTGGCACGGTGCGGTGTGGTGTGGCACGCGGCGTCCCCCCGCCCGCTGAGCCACGCGTCGCCCCGGCAGAGCGAGCTGGAGGCGGCCAAGGAGGAGTTCTGCCGGCGCAACGAGGTGGCCTCGGAGGAGCGGAGCCTTGCGGTGCTGCAGGAGCTGTGGCGGGACGTGGAGCAGCGGCTGGACCGCGGGGAGTACGCCGTGCCGGGGGGGTCGCGGCGCTTCCAGGAGCACCTGGGGGAGCTGAGGGAGGAGTACCACCAGCGGCCTGGCTTGGGGGTGAAGGTGAGCGCGGTGTCAGTGCTGCACACGTGGTGCTGGTGCCGGATGCACAGTGCTGGTGCCGGTAGCACCCTGATGGCTGCGCCCTCCAGGCAGCGGCGGTGCTGGAGAAGTTCCTGCAGGAGCGCGAGGTGTTGGTGCGGGCGCTGTGCGCGGCCGACCAGCAGCTGTCGGAGCTTGAGAAGAAGCGGGTGGCTAGCGAGGCAGTGGCGGTGGCGGAGGCAGCGACAGCCGTGAGGGTGTTGGAGGCGCGGCAGGAGGAGCAGCGGCGCAGCCTGGAGGAGCACCAGCGGCAGCTGGAGGAGCGGCTGCGGCGCCAGCAGCGGGCGATGCTGGAGGAGCAGGAGCGCGTCATCGAGCACAAGATGCGGGTAGGTGTGAGGGCGCGGCAGTGCTGGCAGTGCCGGGGCTATGACAGCGGTGCTGAGCCCCCTCCGTGTGCCTCAGGAGCAGCAGGCGCTGCTGCAGGAAGGCTTCGAGTGCGAGGCCGAGGCACTGGGGGAGCAGATCCAGAGGCTGCAGGAGGAGAAGGAGGAGATGAAGAAGCCGTCGTGGCGCCAACGGGCACTGGACGGGCTCGGCATCGCCGCCGACGTCTTCCTGCCGGGCCTTGCGTGGGTGGTGGTGCCAGGGACCACAGCAGTGGTGCCGAGCCCCCTCCGTGTGCCACAGGACCAGCAGGCGCTGCTGCAGGATGCCTTCCAGTGCTTGGCCAAGGTGCTGCAGGAACAGATCCAGACGCTGCAGGAGGACAAGGAGGAGATGGAGAAGCCATGTCACCAACTGATGCTGGATGGGCTCAGCATCACTGCGGATATCTTCCTGCCGGGCCTGGCGCTGGTGCTGGTGCCAGGGACCACAGCGGTGGTGCCGAGCCCCCTCCCTGTGCCACAGGAGCAGCAGGCGCCGCTGCAGGATGCCTTCCAGTGGTTGGCCAAGGTGCTGCAGGAGCTGATCAGGAGGCTGCAGGAGGACAAGGAGGAGAAGAAGAATCCGTGGCGCCAACGGGCGCTGGTTGGGCTCAGCATCACCGCCGACATCTTCCTGCCAGGCCTGGCATGGGTGGTGATGCCAGAGGCCATGGTGGCAGTGCCAAGCCCCCTCTGTGTGCCTCAGGAGCAGCAGGAAGCCTTCGAGCAGTTTGCCAAGGCGCTGCGGGAGGAGATCCGGAGGCTGCAGAAGAACAAGGAGAGGAAGAAGCCGTTTTGGTGCCAACGGGTGCTGAAGGGGCTCGGCATCGCTGCTGAAATACTCCTGCCGGTCCTGTTCCGGGTGGCGGTGTCAGGGGCCGTGTTGAAGATCTGGCGCGTGCCGTGACCTTGGTGAAACCCCAATAAATTCTTCCCTTCTCCCTCTCAGTTTGCATTTCCCGGAAATCGAGGCAATCCAGGAAAGGGCCGAGCAGCTGCCGCCCTCCCGTTGAGTCAGGCAGGGACAGGAGGTGGGGGGGGGGGGGCGCTGCTTTTTATTCGCTGGTGCAGGAGTTTTAGTTTCGTTTCGGTTTCATTTCTGCTTGCGCTGGGAGCAGGAATGGAGGAGCCGCTGTGCCTGGTGCGCAACGGGCCCGACGGGGTGCTGAGGGCCGACCCCGCAGCCCTGGAGGTGCTGAGCGGCATCGGGCAGCCCGTGGTGGTGGTGGCCATCGCCGGGCGCTACCGCACCGGCAAGTCCTTCCTCATGAACCGGCTGGCGCAGCAACGCAGTGGTGAGACAACGGGAGCATCACCAATTAACAGGGTTAAGGAGGGGGTTAAGGGAGGATTAACGGGGCCGGCGGGTCCCGCTCACCCTCCCGACCCCTCTCCCGGCCCCGCAGGCTTCCCCCTGGGCCACACGATGCAGGCGCACACCAAGGGCATCTGGATGTGGTGCCTGCCACACCCGTGCCGGGCCGACACCACCCTGGTGCTGCTGGACACCGAGGGGCTGGGGGACCCCGACAAGGTGGGTGCAGGGATGGGGGGGCGCGGGGCAACCAGATCCGGCCCTGACGACCCCCCCCGGGTGTAGGGTGACAGCAATAACGACGCCTGGATCTTCACGCTGGCGCTGCTGCTCTCCAGCACCCTGGTGTACAACAGCACCGGCACCATCGACCAGCAGGCGCTGGAGACCCTCGGGTACTGGGGGCTCGGGGCAGGCGCGGCGGTGTCGGCGCTGTCACGGTGACGTCGCAGTGACGGCACTACTGCTTCCTGCAGGGTTGTGACGGCGCTGACGGAGCGCGTGCGGGTGCGGGTGGGGGACAGCGGAGACGCGGCGGCGGCCAACTTCGTGCGCTGCTTCCCCGGCTTCGTCTGGGCCGTGCGGGATTTCATGCTGGAGCTGGCAGTGAATGGGCGGCGCGTCAACGAGGACGAGTACCTGGAGCACGTGCTGCGCCTGCGGCTCGGTACGGCGGCGGTGGCACCACGGGGGTGATTTGGGGTGACGGCACAGGGCCATATCCCGACGGTGTCCCCGTGCCGCAGGGAGCAGCCGCGTGGTGCAGGAGCAGAACGAGCTGCGGCGCTGCCTGCGCGACTTCTTCCCCAACCGCAAGTGCTTCGTGCTGCCGCCGCCGGCCGAGCCCGAGGCGATGACGCGCCTGGAGGAGCTCGAGGAGGGGCAGCTGCGCCCCAGATTCCTGCAGCAGGCCGACGCCTTCTGCCGGCACATCTGGGACACGGCCCCGGTGAAGGCGCTGCCGGGGCGGGTGGCGGTGACGGGCAGCAGTGAGTGGCGGTGGCGGCGCAGCACCGGGTGGCCCCGTTGGGGTGCCGCAGGGGAGTGACGCTGCCGTTGCCTCCCGGCAGTGCTGGCGAGCCTGGCGGAGAAGTACGTGGAGGCCATCGGCAGCAGCGGCGTGCTGTGCCTGGAGAGCGCGGTGACGGCGCTGGCAGCGGCCGAGAACACGGCGGCGGTGGCGGCGGCGGTGGCCGAGTACCGGCAGCGCATGGAGCAGGAGCTGAAGCTGCCCACGGCCTCGCAGGAGGAGCTGGGGGAGGCGCACCAGCGCTGTGAGCGCGGCGCCCTCGCCCTCTTCATGGCGCACGTCTTTGCCGACAAGGAGCTGCACTACCAGGGCCAGCTGATGGTGGGTTCTGGCACGGTGCGGTGTGGTGTGGCACGTGGTGTCCCCCTGCCTGCTGAGCCACGCGTCGCCCCGGCAGAGCGAGCTGGAGGCGGCCAAGGAGGAGTTCTGCCGGCGCAACGAGGTGGCCTCGGAGGAGCGGAGCCTTGCGGTGCTGCAGGAGCTGTGGCGGGACGTGGAGCAGCGGCTGGACCGTGGGGAGTACGCCGTGCCGGGGGGGTCGCGGCGCTTCCAGGAGCACCTGAAGGAGCTGATGGAGAATTACCACCGGCGGCCTGGCTTGGGGGTGAAGGTGAGTGCCGTGTCAGTGCCGGATGCGTGGTGCCGGTGCTGGATGCACGGTGCCGGTAGCACCCTGATGGCTGCGCCCTCCAGGCAGCGGCGGTGCTGGAGAAGTTCCTGCAGGAGCGCGAGGTGTTGGTGCGGGCGCTGTGCGCGGCCGACCAGCAGCTGTCGGAACATGAGAAGAAGCTGGCGGCCAGCGAGGCGGTGGCGGCAGCGGCGGCGGCAGAGGCCGTGAGGGCGATGGAGGCGCGGCAGGAGGAGCAGCAGCGCAGCCTGGAGGAGCACAAGCGGCAGCTGAAGGAGCAGCTGCAGCGCGAGCAGCGGGCGATGCTGGAGGAGCAGGAGCGCGTCATCGAGCACAAGATGCGGGTAGGTGTGAGGGCGCGGCGGTGCCGGCGGTGCCGAGGGCTGTGCTGGCGGTGCTGAGCCCCCTCTGTGTGCCGCAGGAGCAGCAGGCGCTGTTACAGGAAGGCTTCAAGCATGAGGCCGAGGCGCTGCAGGAGCAGATCCGGAGGCTGCAGGAGGAGAAGGAGGAGATGAAGAAGTCATCGAGGATGAAACTGGCACTGTACGGGCTCAGCATTGCTGCCAGTATCTTCCTGCCACGCCTGTTACCAGTGGCGTTGTCAGGCGCCCTGCAGCTGATCCGGCGCATGCTGTGACCTCGGTGTGACCCCAATAAATTCTTCCCTTCTGCCTCTCGGTTTGTGTTTCCTTTGAGAATTGAGGCAGTGCAGGAAAGGGCCGAGCAGCTGCCGCCCTCCCGTTGAGTCAGGCGGGGACAGGAAAAGGGGGGGGGGGGGCGCTGCTTTTTATTTGCTGGTGCCGGAGTTTTGGTTTCATTTCAGTTTAATTTCTGCTTGCGCTGGGAGCAGGAATGGAGGAGCCGCTGTGCCTGGTGCGCAACGGGCCCGACGGGGTGCTGAGGGCCGACCCCGCGGCGCTGGAGGTGCTGAGCGGCATCGGGCAGCCCGTGGTGGTGGTGGCCATCGCCGGGCGCTACCGCACCGGCAAGTCCTTCCTCATGAACCGGCTGGCGCAGCGGCGCACCGGTGAGACCACGGGGTTGGTGAGGAGGTTAATGGGGATAATGAGGAGGTCGTTAACGACATTAACGCCCTCCCGGCCCCGCAGGCTTCCCCCTGGGCCACGCGGTGCAGGCGCACACCAAGGGCATCTGGATGTGGTGCCTGCCACACCCGCGCCGGGCCGACACCACCCTGGTGCTGCTGGACACCGAGGGGCTGGGGGACCCCG
This sequence comes from Aythya marila, assembly GCF_965140915.1. Taxonomy (NCBI): domain Eukaryota; kingdom Metazoa; phylum Chordata; class Aves; order Anseriformes; family Anatidae; genus Aythya; species Aythya marila. The sequence continues at coordinate 26,026 of NW_028137423.1, read as the reverse complement.
ACAAGGTGGGTGTAGGGCCAGGGGGGCGCGGGGCAACCAGATCCGGCCCTGACGACCCCCCCCGGGTGTAGGGTGACAGCAATAACGACGCCTGGATCTTCACACTGGCGCTGCTGCTCTCCAGCACCCTGGTGTACAACAGCTCCGGCACCATCGACCAGCAGGCGCTGGAGACCCTCGGGTACCGGGGGCTCTGGGCGGGCGCGGCGGTGCCAGCACTGTCACGGTGACATTGTGGTGACGCCGCTGCTGCTCCCCGCAGGGTGGTGACGGCGCTGACGGAGCGCGTGCGGGTGCGGGCGGGAGACAGCGGAGACGCGGCAGCAGCCGACTTCGTGCGCTTCTTCCCTGGCTTCGTCTGGGCCGTGCGGGATTTCGTGCTGGAGCTGGCAGTGAATGGGCGGCTCGTCAACGAGGACGAGTACCTGGAGCACGTGCTGCGCCTGCGGCCCGGTACGGCGGCGGTGGCACCACGGGGGTGATTTGGGGTGACGGCACAGGGCCACATCCCAACGGTGTCCCCGTGCCGCAGGGAGCAGCCGCGTGGTGCAGGAGCAGAACGAGCTGCGGCGCTGCCTGCGCGACTTCTTCCCCAACCGCAAGTGCTTCGTGCTGCCACCGCCGGCCGAGCCCGAGGCGATGACGCGCCTGGAGGAGCTCGACGAGGGGCAGCTGCGCCCCAGATTCCTGCAGCAGGCCGACGCCTTCTGCCGGCACATCTGGGACACGGCCCCAGTGAAGGCGCTGCCGGGGCGGGTGGCGGTGACGGGCAGCAGTGAGTGGCGGTGGCGGCGCGGCACCGGGTGGCCCCGTTGGGGTGCCACAGGGGAGTGACGCTGCCGTTGCCTCCCGGCAGTGCTGGCGAGCCTGGCGGAGAGGTACGTGGAGGCCATCGGCAGCAGCGGCGTGCTGTGCCTGGAGAGCGCGGTGACGGCGCTGGCAGCGGCCGAGAACACAGCGGCGGTGGCGGCGGCGGTGGCCGAGTACCGGCAGCGCATGGAGCAGGAGCTGAAGCTGCCCACGGCCTCGCAGGAGGAGCTGGGGGAGGCGCACCAGCGCTGTGAGCGCGGCGCCCTCGCCCTCTTCATGGCGCGCGTCTTTGCCGACAAGGAGCAGCGCTACCAGCTCCAGCTGATGGTGGGTGCTGGCACGGTGCGGTGTGGTGTGGCACGTGGTGTCCCCCTGCCCGCTGAGCCACGCGTCGCCCCGGCAGAGCGAGCTGGAGGCGGCCAAGGAGGAGTTCTGCCGGCGCAACGAGGCGGCCTCGGAGGAGCGGAGCCTTGCGGTGCTGCAGGAGCTGTGGCGGGACGTGGAGCAGCGGCTGGACCGCGGGGAGTACGCCGTGCCGGGGGGGTCGCGGCGCTTCCAGGAGCACCTGAAGGAGCTGATGGAGAATTACCACCGGCGGCCTGGCTTGGGGGTGAAGGTGAGTGCCGTGCCAGTGCCGGATGCGTGGTGCTGGATGCACGGTGCCGGTGCCGGTAGCACCCTGATGGCTGCGCCCACCAGGCAGCGGCGGTGCTGGAGAAGTTCCTGCAGGAGCGCAAGGTGTTGGTGCGGGCGCTGTGCGCGGCCGACCAGCAGCTGTCGGAGCTTGAGAAGGAGCGGGCGGCCAGCGAGGCGGCGGCAGCGGCGGCGGCAGAGGCCATGAAGGCGTTGGAGGCGCGGCAGGAGGAGCAGCGGCGCAGCCTGGAGGAGCACAAGCGGCAGCTGGAGGAGCAGCTGTGCCGCCAGCAGGAGGTGATGGTGGAGGAGCAGGAGCGCGTCATCGAGCACAAGATGCGGGTAGGTGTGAGGGCGCGGCGATGCCGGTGGTGCCGAGGGCCGCGGTGGCGGTGCCGAGCCCCCTCTGTGTGCCGCAGGAGAAGGAGGCGCTGCAGCAGGAAGGCTTCGAGCACGAGGCTGAGGCGCTGGGGGAGCAGATCCGGAGGCTGCAGGAGGAGAAGGAGGAGATGAAGAAGCCGTCGTGGCGCCAAAAGGCACTGGACGGGCTCGGCATCGCCGCCAAAGTAGTCCTGTCGGGCCTGGCACAGGCGGCGTTGTGGAAGTTCCAGAAAGTGCTGTGGCCTTGATGTGACCCCAATAAATTCTTCCCTCCTGCTTCTCAGTTTGTGTTTCCTGGAAATTGAGGCATTCCGGGAAAGGGCCGAGCAGCTGCCGCCCTCCCGTTGAGTCAGGCGGGGACAGGAAAAGGGGAGGGGGGGGGCGCTGCTTTTTATTCGCTGGTGCCGGAGTTTTGGTTTCGTTTCGGTTTCATTTCTGCTTGCGCTGGGAGCAGGAATGGAGGAGCCGCTGTGCCTGGTGCGCAACGGGCCCGACGGGGTGCTGAGGGCCGACCCCGCGGCGCTGGAGGTGCTGAGCGGCATCGGGCAGCCCGTGGTGGTGGTGGCCATCGCCGGGCCCTACCGCACCGGCAAGTCCTTCCTCATGAACCGGCTGGCACAGCGGCGCAGCGGTGAGACCATGGGGGCATCACCAATTAACGGGGTTAAGGAGGGGGTTAAGGGAGGATTAACGGGGCCGGCGGGTCCCGCTCACCCTCCTGACCCCTCTCCCGGCCCCACAGGCTTCCGCCTGGGCCACACGGTGCAGGCGCACACCAAGGGCATCTGGATGTGGTGCCTGCCGCACCCGTGCCGGGCCGACACCACCCTGGTGCTGCTGGACACCGAGGGGCTGGGGGACCCCGACAAGGTGGGTGTGGGGTCGGGGGGGGGCCCGAGACCACCGGATCCGGCCCTGACGACCCCCCCCCGGGTGTAGGGTGACAGCCGTAACGACGCCTGGATCTTCACGCTGGCGCTGCTGCTCTCCAGCACCCTGGTGTACAACAGCTCCGGCACCATCGACCAGCAGGCGCTGGAGAACCTCGAGTATCCGGCACTGGGAGGGGGATTTGGGGGGGGCTAGGGGATTTTTCGGGGGGGGTTGAGGGGATTTGGGGCTTAAGGGTTAATGGGGGAGCGGGGTTAGGGTGGATTTGTGGGGTTTGGGGTGGAGTCGTGGGGTTTAGGGGGATGTTTTGGGGTGGGGGGATGTCAGATTTGGGGGATTTGGGGTTTAAGGGGGCAGTGCAGGGTTGAAGCTGTGGGATTTAGGGGGATGTCAGATTTGGGGGGACACGGCACCTGGGGGGTGACAAGGATTCAGGGGGAAGCTGCAGGATTTGTGGTGAAACTGGGGCTTGGGGGGGCACTTTTGGGGCCGAGCTGTGGGATTTGGGGCATTTTGGGGGGGGAGAGGCCGGGCTTGGGGCCCCCACGGGTGTCCGTTGGGTTCCTGAGCGGGTGCCAGGCTGGTGTCGGAGCTGACGGGCTTCATCCGGACGCGGGCGGGCACCGGGGAGCGGGCGGGGGAGGCGGAGGACAGCGACTTCGTGCGCTTCTTCCCCGACTTCGTCTGGGCCGTGCGCGACTTCACGCTGGAGCTGCGGGCGGACGAGCGCCCCATCAGCGAGGACGAGTACCTGGAGCGGGCGCTGATGCTGAAGCCGGGTGAGCGGGCGGGCGGGGAGGCGGCACGGAGGCGGTGGCGGCGATAACGGGGCTCACGGTGCCCCCGCTGCCCCGTGCAGGCTACGGGCGGCAGGTGGTGGCGTACAACACCACGCGGCAGTGCATCCGCAACTACTTCCCCACGCGCAAGTGCTTCGTCTTCCCTCCGCCCGTGGGCGCGGAGCAGCGGGGCCGGCCCGAGGAGCTGCCCGAGGCGGCGCTGCAGCCCGGCTTCCTGGCGCAGGTGGAGCGCTTCTGCCAGCACGTGCTGGCCGCCTCCAGGCCCAAGCAGCTGCAGGACGGCGCGGAGCTCAACGGCCACAGTGAGCGGGGTGGTGGCGGAGGGGGGCTCGAGGGCTCGGCGGCGGTGCTGGGGCCTCACCGTGCCTCTCGGCGCCGCTCCCGGCAGCGTTCGGCACGGTGGTGACGAGCTACCTGGAGACCATCAGCAGCGGGCGCGTGCCCTGCCTGGAGAGAACGATGGCAGTGGTGGCGGCGAGCGAGAACGCGGCGGCGGTGGCAGAGGCGCTGGTGGAGTACCGCAAGGGCATGCAGGGCGTGGTGCTGCCGGCCAAGCAGCACGAGCTGTCGGAGGCGCACAACCGCTGGCTGCAGCAGGCGCTGGCCGTCTTCCACCACCGCGCCTTCCGGGACCGGGACCAGCAGCAGCAGCTGAAGCTGATGGTGCGTGGCAGTGCCCCGTGGGCCCTCGCCGGGTGTTCCCGGCCCCGCCGCGGTGCTGACGCCGTCCCGGTGCCCGCAGGAGGAGCTGCAGGCCGAGTACGGGGCACTGCTGCAGCAGAACGAGGAGGCGTCGCGCACGCGCTGCCAGGAGCTGCTGGCCGAGCTGGCCCAGCCCCTCAAAGCCAACCTGGCCCACGGCACCTACACCCAGCCCGGTGGCTACCGCGCTTACCAGGCCGACCGGCAGCGCCTGGTGGATGCCTACCGGGAGGCCCCGAACAAGGGCAACAAGGTGAGGACGGCGCTGCGGGGCTCGGGGAGGGGGCTTGGGGCTGTTCCCTCACCCCCCCGGGGCCCTGCAGGCCGAGGAGATGCTGGACAAGTTCCTGGAAGGGCACAAGGCGGAGGCCGAGGCGGTGCTGAAGGCGGACAACGCGCTGACCGAGGTCGAGAAGCAGCTGGCAGGTGAGGGCCGCGGCCCCGGTGCATCCCCGCAGCCCCCGGGGCCGACTCCCAGCGTCCCCTCATGTCCCTGTCCCCCCCCCAAGACCAGAAGCAGCAGGCCGAGCTGCTGGGGCAGGCGCAGAAGGCGGCGGAGGAGCGCAACAAGCAGCTGGAGGTGCTGCTGGCCGACCAGGAGCGCAGTTACCAGGAGAGCCTGAGGATGATGGAGGCCAAGATGCAGGCGGAGGCACTGAAGGCGCAGCAGGAGATCGAGCGGGCCATGCAGGCCAAGCTGCAGGAGCAGGAGCGGCTGCTGAAGCAGGGCTTCAGCGAGCGGGCCAAGCTGCTGGAGGACGAAGTGGCCAGCCTGCGGAAGTCGCTCAAAACCCAAGACATGGTGGGACACATCTGCACGACCGTGCAGGCGGCCCTGAAAACCGCCTGCGAGATTTTCATCATGCTCAACAAAAACAAGGCCCTCAAGTAGGCGGCTGGCCGGGGCGCTGCCGCCGCCGCCGAGGAGCCGAAGGGGAGCGCGGGGCAGCGCTGCTCGTGCCGCCTGCATGGCCGCGGCAGCCGCCGCTCCCGTGCCAAATAAAGCCGCTTTCACACAGCTCCCGTGCCGATGTTTCACCGCCTGGCCGCGGGGGCCCAGAGGGCTCCACTGAAGGCTCCGCCGGCGCCTTCCGCTCCTCCCGTTCCTTCCCGGCGCCACCGCGGCTTTGCCCTGTGCCGGAAACGCCGGGGAGGAGCCCCCTGCACGCCCCCTCCCGGTTCTGGGAGGCGCCGCCACCCCCCAGCGCTCCCCCGGCCGCTCCTCGCCCCACCCCGGTCCCCTCCCGGTCGTTCCCCGACCCCCCGGCCGCTCCCAGTCCCCCCCCTCGGCGGTGACCTCCCGGCTGCCACCGGAGCGAAGCGCGCCCGGTGCTGCCCCAGCCAGCTCTGACGTCACGCCCGCAGCGCGCCCCCACGTGGCGGCGGCGCGCCATGACCTCACGGGGGGCGGGAACGCGGAGCCACGCCCCCTCAGCGCTCCTATTGGCGGGGCGAAATCTCGCGGAGGGGGATTGGAGGAGAAGCTCTCGCGAGACTCGAGCCCTGCGCCTTCCCCCGGGCGGCCCCGCGCTCCCTCCTCTTCCGGCCCCGCCGCGCGCGCACGGAGCAGCGAGGTCGGGACCGGGACCGACACCGGGGGGGGGGAACCGGGGATGGGGGGGGACCGGGGCGCGGAAACGGGACCGGGGGTGCGGAAACGGAACCGGGGGGGTGGGGACGCGACCGGGACCGCGACCGGGACCTTGGGGGGCGCTGGAGGGCACGGGGGGGGGTTCCCGGTCCCGGTTCGGGTCCCGGTCCCGGTGGCGCTGACTCCCCCCCCCCGTGTCCCGGTAGATGCCCGGGGTGACGGTGAAGGACGTGAACCAGCAGGAGTTCGTGCGGGCCCTGGCGGCTTTCCTCAAGAAGTGAGTGCGGGGGGCACCGGGGGGCACCGGGAGGGGACCGGGGGGGCACCGGGGGGGACCGGAGAGCCCCCGGTAACGGCGCCGCCCTTAGGTCGGGGAAGCTGAAGGTGCCCGAGTGGGTGGACACGGTGAAGCTGGCCAAGCACAAGGAGCTGGCGCCCTATGACGAGAACTGGTTCTACACGCGGGCCGGTGAGTGCCGAAACCGGGGGGTTCTGGCCCAAAACGGGAGGGTTTAACCCCAAAAGGAGAGGTTTTTCTGCACAGAAGGATCTTTTTGCCCGAAACAGAGGGTTTTCTCCCCAAGAAAAGGAGTAATTTACCCCAAAACCAGGAGGATTTCCCTTACAAAATAGGGGAAGCTTTTATCTGCAAAGCCGGGAGCTTTTTGCCCAAAATAGAGGATTTCTCCCCCAAACCAGGAGCTTTTTCCTCAAGAATGGGAGGGTTTTCCCCCCAAACCGGGAGATTTTCCCCCAAAACTGGAGTCTCCTCCAAAATGTGAGCGGATTTCCCCCCGAAACCAGAAGCTTTCTTCCCCAAACCTGGAGTTGGACTAAAACAGAGGATTTTCCCTCAAAACTGGGAGTCTTGTCCCCTCAAAACCAGGATTTTTTTCCCCAAAACAGAAGATTTTCCCCCAGGAACTGAAGCCTTCCTCCCCACACTCCAAAACTGGAAGTTTTTCTCCCCAAAACTGTGACCTTTTTGCCTAAAACAGAGGATTTTCCTTGAAAACTGATAGCGTTATTCCCCACAAAACCAGGAATGTTTTCCCTAAAACAGAATATTTTCCCCCAAAACCGGGAGCCTTTTTTCCTCCAAACTGGAAACTTTTCTCCCCAAAACTGGGAGCTTTTAGCATAAAACCGGACTTTCCCCCCAAACCAGGAGCTTTTTTCCCCAAAATGGGAAGCTTTTCTCCCCCAAACTGTGAGCTTTTAGCCTAAAACAGAGGATTTTCCCCCAAAATCAGGAGCTTTATCCCTTACAAAGCCAGGATTTTTTCCCCCAAAACAGATTTTCCCTCAAGAAGAGGAGCCTTGTGTCCCCCTTAAAAAAAAAACTGATCTATTTTCCTTGAAAACACAAAATATCTCCCCAAAACCACCAACCTTCCCCGCAAACCCCTCCATCTCCCTCAGAAACCCCCCAACCCTTCACCCCAACGCCCTATTTCCCCCAAACCTCGCTTTTTTCCCCCAAAAAAACTCTTTTTTCCCCCTCAGCCTCCACCGCCCGGCACCTGTACCTGCGCGGCGGCGCCGGCGTGGGCTCCATGACCAAGATCTACGGCGGGCGGCAGCGCAACGGCGTGATGCCCAGCCACTTCAGCCGCGGCTCCAAGAGCGTCGCCCGCCGCGTGCTGCAGGCGCTCGAGGGGCTCAAGATGGTGGAGAAGGACCAGGACGGGTGAGGAGCCCCCTTTTGGGGCGAATTTGTCCTTTTTCGTCACTTTGTTCCGCTGGTTTTGTTCCCTTCTCAACGCTCTGTCTGTTTTTTCGCCAGCGGGCGCAAGCTGACGCCGCAGGGGCAGCGGGATCTGGATAGGATCGCCGGGCAGGTGCGTGCCCCGTTTTGGGGTGATTTAAGAGGTTTTTGGTGTTGTTTTTTTCTCTTTTTTTCTGGTGGTTTTCACGCTGACGGGGGTCTCTCTGCCTTCCCCAGGTGGCGGCCGCCAGCAAGAAGCACTAGGGGTGACGCTGCGGAATAAAAACAGCTTCGTTAACACGGGGTGTGGAGTGCTCCTTCCAAACGCCTGGGGGGAAAACAAGGGGGTTTGGGGGTCGGGGGGGCTTTTTTTGGGGAAAAATGAGGATTTCTGTCCAAAAAATGGTGCTGCAGGGGGAAAAAAAAGTGAGGAATTGGCCCTTGGGTTTGAGGCGCCTGGCCTCACTGTGCGGCCCCATAAACATGATCGGTCCCTCCAGCCCTGATTTATCAGCATTTTTATTTAAAATTTAAGGGAAAAAACACCCAAATTGGCTCTCACTGCAGCTGCCTCACTGCTGCCTGGCCTCACCAGACTAAAAACTCTGCTTTTTTTGAGGAAAAAGCAGCAGAAATGCCCTTTGGTCCCCAAAATGACCATTTCTAGGTGTCACCAGTGGGTTTGGGGGGAGAAAGCGTGGGGCTGGGAGGGAGCAGGGGCTCAGCCCTGGGAGAAACAGGACAAAAATGGGCAATTTTGGTGCAAATTCCTCCATGGATTGGAAGAATCCTGAAAGAGGCAGGAAAACGGCAGCGTTTGCAGCAATTTATAGATTTTTTTTTTTGCAACAAAACAAAGCAAGAATGACAGCGGAGATGGGGCTGAAAGGGAGAAGCAGCTGTTGTGTCAGCTGCGCTGATTTGGGATTTAGTTTTTTTTTAAAAAAAAAAAAGCTTTTTTCCTTCTTGGGAAGGGGGGGAGCGGGTGTTTTTAGGTATTTTTAGGCTCGTTTTTCTTTTAACCAGCGTGGTTCTTGTGGCCTTCCAACAACCGCCCCTCCTGTGTGGCGATGCCAGAGTGGGCAGGCGAGAAGAAGAAGGGGGAGAAAATAATGTTTTTTTGCTTGAAGATATCAAATTGGAGGATTTTAACCCAGCTGGGCAAGAGGAGCCCCTCAGAGACCCCTCAGAACATGGGAAAGGATGGGGGGGGAAGGGGCCCCTGCCTTGGGGTACTTTTCCTACTTGCTTTGGGGAAGTTTAATGGGAATTTAACAGGATTTTAAGGGGAATTTAATGGGATTTTAACAGGAATTTAACAGCTCAGCACAGCCTGAGGGGACTGGGGAGGGCGGCAGCCCCTTACCTCCAAATACACCACAGGATTCCTCCCAAATCGACTTCAGGATACACTTTGGGTCCCCCCATGTCCCTCCAAGGGGGTTCTGGGTCAAAAAAAACGTTTTTTCTAAAAATTTTACCTCAGGAAAAGGAGCTTCGCGACCCGCGCGGGCGGGGGCGGCCGTTTAACGGTCGTCGCGCCCCTCAGCGGCACGCGCCGCTCGCGGCCGCTGATTGGCTGAGGGCCGGGAAAAGGGGGCGGGGCCGCGCCGTGGGCGGGAAAGGCGCTGAGGGAGAAGCGGCCCCGCCGCCATTTTGTGCCGCGGCGCCACCGGGGGTCCCGCGGGGTCCCGGGGGGCTCAGGGCCCGGCCTCGGCCCCGCCACCCCTCGCAGCCGCCTCAGGAACCTCGGGGGGCTCGAGGGGGGCTCGTCCTGGCCGCCGTTGGTGTCTCCCGTGGGGTGTTCCAGCCCCTGTCCCGGCCTGGCCTCGTGCGGCGCTGCTGCTCCTCATGGTCGCGGTGAGAGGCGCCGGCTGCCTGTGGAGAAAGAAGTCGGTGAGCGCTCAGCCACCAGGCCTGGCAGGGTTTTTAGATGATTTTGGTCTCCGTGCTTAGTCACACGGGCTTAAATTTGGGGTAGAGCCGTGCTGGGGTCTCAATCCTTATGGTCCCTTCCTACCTGGGATATTCTGCGGTTCCTGAGCCCTCCCTGAGGTGGTCGAGGCTGACGAGGAGGAGAGATTTGGGCTTTTTTCCTCACCGCCTCCCTCACCTTAGGAAATTTTGGCTTTCTCCTCCCTCCCCACCTCCCTCAGCTCCTCACCTGTGCGCCCACCCCCCCACGCGCCCCTTTTAGTCCCTTTTAGCCCCTTTTAGCCCCAGAAGGGCCCCGTTTGCTCCCATCCCGGCGTGGTGCCGATCCCTGTCACCACCTCCCTGCCTTCACCTGCTCCCCAAAGGCGTCACCGGGGCGGGCCGGTGCCCGCGGGCTGCAGCAGGACCGGTTGGTTCCCCTGGCTTGGTTCCCCTGGGTTGTTCCCCTGCCGTGCCGGGCGGTGCCGAGCCCTCGGGGCTGGGGCTCCCCTTTTCCCGTCCCTTTTTTCCCCATCCTGACGTGCTCCAAGCCCCCCAACCCTCCCCCCCAAACCCTTACCTGCTGGGAGAGGCCCCGCAGCTGCAGCGTTGGAGGCAGAGGAACCCTTTGGAGGCACAGAAGAGAAGAGGACACGCTGCTGCTGCTGCTGCTCTGCTCCTCATCTCCTCCTCGTTGGGCTCCAGCAGGGTGACAGCAGCCAGGGCACGCGGCTGCTCATCGGCTCCTCGTTAATCACTGAAGCTAATTAACCCCCAGGACCCAGCACCCGTCGCCTCCCCGGCCTGGTGCCGCAGCGTTTCGCCCTGAGGCGGCCGCGCTTCCCTCGCACGCTGTCCCACTAGAGGGCTCGGCGGCTGCACCGCGGGGGTGGCAGTAAGATTTGGGGCAAAACAGGCGGAAATTGGGCATCGCTTTGGGCTCCTGTCCCAGTCTCGCCCCTGCACGCTGAGTTTCCAGCTGGGGTCCCTCGGGACAGGGTCTCCTCCTCATCACTTTGGGGTGGCGCAGACCCCTCTGTGGGGTGCTAATTTGACATTAGGGCGTCCCTAATGTCAAAAAAAACCCAAATCCTCCTTTTTTCTACCATTTCTCCCAGCTGCAGGGGCTCCCCGCAACCCGCCGAGGCCGTCTCTGTGCATTCGGCCCCATCCCCGCCGCCGGTGGGGCCGCCGAATCCTGCCGTAAGTTCCTTTTTTTTTTTCTTTTTGCCCCATTTCCATGCTTTTTGCCCCGTTTTCGGGGCTGCCCGCCAGATCCCGAATCTTTCGGCCACCAAAAGGGCGTTTTTTGGGGCAGCTTCGCCTCGCCCCTCCCCGCGCCGAGCCGGGACGTGCCCCGCGTGCCGACGAGCCCCCGAGCGGCCGCGGGGGGCTGAAAGGGCGACGAACGGCCCCGAAAAGGCGACGAACGGCCCCAAAACGTCGCGCTGGCCCCCCCCGCCGCCCCCCCCGGAGCCGGGCGGCGCAGAAAGGCCGCGCTGTTCGCGCTGAGTCGCCGCTTTGTTCGTGCTGCCGGGGGTGAGGGCTGCCATAGAAACCCCGCTGCCCTCGCCGGGGGGACAATGGGGCCGTGGGGGGGACCCTTTGGCCCCCGAGGGGGGGGAGCTGTGTTTTTTTTTGAGAAAAAACTCTGATTTTAGGGGTAGGGGCAGCACTTTGGGTGCCCCCCGTCCCACCCCGGGGTGCTCGCCGCCACTTTTGGCCGCCCCCATCCCAGCTCGGGGTGCGGGGGTCTCATCCCGGGGGGGCTGCGACCCCAAAAGGGGGGGGGCAGACCCTCCCCCACCCCTTCTTAGCGCACCCCATTTACTTTTTGGGGTCCCCAACCCCTCGTGGGGGGGTTCTGCTGCCATGTGCTCCCCCCCCAAGCTGGGGGGCGCCATCCCCAGCCCCCCCCTCACCCCTCGGGGGTCCCGGCGCTGGGTCCCCTCCCCCGCGAAGGGGATGGGGGGGGGGGGGGCGATGCAGGACCCCCGGGGACCTTCATGGGGGGCTCCCAGCCCCCCAGCACCCGCATGGGACTGTAAACAGCGGCCTCCCCGGCGGCCCCGGCTCCTCCTCCGCGCCCATTGGCCCGGCCTCTCGCATCTCATTAGCATACATTATCCCGCCAGCAGCCCGCTGCCAGGTGGGGAGCGGCACAGGGACGCGGCAGCCACCATGAAGCCCCCCCGCGGCCCCCCGCTGCTCGCCGGCCTCCTCCTGCTCTGGGCGGCGGGCGAAGGTAGGCAGGATGCGCCCCCCCCTCGCTGTGTCCCCCCCACCCCGTGTCTGTGTGACCCCCCCCCGTGTCCCCCCCCCTTCCCCTCCGCATCCACCTGCTCCGCAGCGCCCGGCCCCGCGTTGCGCCCCTACCCTACGAGAAGGTTGGGGGGGGGAACACGGCTTGGGGAGCCCCCCCCCGGCCCCCAGCCCCTCTTCATCCTCCCGGGGGGGCCCCCCCCGAGCTCGCTGGGCCCCCGCGGTGCCCCCCCCCCTCATCCCAGCTGCCTCCGCCGCGCATCCGCAGCCCTCCCGCGCCGCCTCCCCCCCGCGAGCCCCCCCCCAAAGCACAGAACCCAAGCAGGGGGAGGGGGGCTCCCCATCACCCCCTCCCCAAATCGGGGGGGGCTCCCCCTCCCCAAAATTAGCCGGGGGGGGGCTCCAAATCCCCGTGCCCCCCCCCCCCCTTTCCTCTCCCGGAGCCGGGAAGGGGAAGATGGCGTTTGGCAGCCCCCCCCCAGCGCCCCCCATCCCTGCTGATGTCCCCCCCATTGTCCCCGTCCCCCTCCCTTGTCCCCAACCCCCCCCCATCCCTTTTAGCCCCCCCATCCCTTTCAGCCCCCCCCCATCCCTTTTCCCCCCTCCCCATCCCATTTACCCCCCCCGGTCCCCATCACTCCCCTCAGCTTTGTCCCCCCCCAGCCTGCGGCAGGGACAGGGGGACACCATGGGGGGGGGACGCACACACGCGGGTGCCACCCCCCGACCCCCCCACGGCCATCCCTGACCCCCCCCAGCCCCCGCTGTCCCCCGGTGTCCCCAGGCCCTCGTGTCCCCGCGCCTCCTCCCGGCGTCCCTGTGCCCTCGGCTGTCCCCGTGGTGCCCCCCCCGCGCTGTCCCTTGCCGTGCCCCCCCGCTGCTGTCCCCTGGTGTCCCCCCCCCTGTGTCCCTGCACCCTCCTGCCACCGTCCCGGCCCCCTCGTGGCTGCTGTCACCGCTCCCGGCCACCTCCTGCCCCCATCCTGCGGGTGGGGGGACACCGCTGGGGACACGCTGGTGGCCTCGGGGACACGGAGGTGGCTTTGGGGACACGCTGGTGGCTTTGGGGACAAAGTGGTGGCTTTGGGGACGCCACGCTTTTGGGGACACCGCGCTTTTGGGGCCGCGGGGGCCTTGGGGACACGGTGCCACCACCCCCGTCCCGCCCGAGGTGCCAGGCGCCACCGGCCCCAGCAGAAAGAGCCGATTGTCCCCCCCCCCGGGGGCCACCCGCCGGTCCCCGCGCGCCCCCCTACCCCACTCAGCGAGGGGGGGGGGACATTAAAAGGGAAGGGGGGGGCCACACAAAGCGTCCCTTTGTCCCCGCCGCTCCCCCGTGGGCGCCACCGGCCCCGGGGTCCCCGCGAGCCCCGGCCCGGCCGCGGTGACCTTGGCGCGGGGACGACCTTGGCGGTGGCGCCGCGGTCGCCGTGGCGACCCTCAAAAAATAAAAGAGAGGAGGGGGGGGGAACGCGAGGGGGGGGGACGCGGGCCGGGGGGGGGCGTTGCGCTGACACAGCGGAACCGCGGCGCCGGGGCTGGGGGGGCACCGGCAGCGGTGGCTCCGTCCCCGTGCCCTCTGACCCCGGCCCCGGCCCCGTTATCCCCCCCCCCGGGGGCTCCCACGTCCCCGTTAACCCCCCCGGGGGCTCTCCCATCCCCGTTACCCCCCCCCAGTGGCTGTCCCATCCCTGTGACCCCCCTCGGTGGCTGTCCCGTCCCCGTTACCCCCCCGCTGGCTGTCCCTGTGCCCCCCCTCGGTGTCCCCAACCTGTCCCCATCCTCCTGGCCCGCTGCCGGCCCCACGTGCACCCCCGGTGCCCCCATCCCAGTGTCCCCAGTCCCAAAGTCCCCATCCCAGTGCCCCCATCCTGGTGTCCCCATGCCCAGTGGTGGTGTCCCCGGTGCCCCCATCCCCAGTCCCAATGTCCCCAATCCCAGTATCGCCATCCCCAGTGCCCCCATCCCGATGTCCCCAGTCCTGGTGTCCCTGTGTCCCGGTTCCCCCCCAGTGTCCCTGTGTCCCGGTTCCCCCCCAGTGTCCCCCCGGTGTCCCCATGTCCCGGTGCCCTCACCCCCAGTGCCTCCATCCCAATCCCTCCCATCCCAGTGTCCCCGTGTCCCCGTACCCCTACCCCCGGTGCCCCCCCCGGTGTCCCGGTGCCCCCCCGGTGTCCCCATGTCCTGGTACCCCTACCCCCACTGCCCCTCCCCGGTGTCCTGGTGCCCCCCCAGTGTCCCAATGTCCCGATGCCCCCCCCCAGTGCCCCTCCGGTGTCCCGGTGCCCCCTTTGGTGTCCCTGTGTCCTGGTACCCCTACCCCCAGTGCCCCCTCCCGGTGTCCCGGTGCCCCCCCCGGTGTCCCTGTGTCCTGGTGCTCTCACCCCCGGTGCCTCCATCCCAACCCCTCCCATCCTGGTGTCCCCGTGTCCTGGTGTCCCCGTGTCCTGGTGTCCCCGTGTCCCAGTGCCCCCCCCCGCTGTCCCCGTGTCCCGGTGCCCCCCCGGCGCCCCCCCCGGTGCCGGGTGGTGAGGGTGCCGTGCGTGCAGGGCGGGCGCAGGAGGTGCAGGCGGAGAACGTGACGGTGCTGGAGGGCAGCACGGCCGAGATCACCTGCCGCCTGCACCACTACGACGGCTCCATCGTCGTCATCCAGAACCCCGCGCGCCAGACGCTCTTCTTCAACGGCACCCGCGGTGAGCGGGGGGGCGCCGGGGGGGGCGCGGGGACACAGGGGGGGCAGCGGGATGCCGGGGGGGCAGTGGGACACCAGGGGGGCACCGGGATGCAGGGGGGGAACCAGGATGTGGAGGGAGCACCGGGACACGGGGAGGGCAATGGGACATTGGGGGGGGGCTTCAGGACAAGGGGGGGGGCTTGGGGACATGGGGGGGGACTCGGGGAAAAGGGGAGGGCACCAGGATGCAGGGGGGGAACTGGGATGTGGAGGGGGCACCGGGACACTGGGGGGGGCTTCAGGACAAAGGGGGGGGAGCCAGGACATTGGGGGGGCTCGGGGACATGGGGGGGGCAGCGGGATGCCGGGGGGGCACTGGGATGTGGAGGGGCACCGGGACACAGGGAGGGCAACAGGACATTGGGGGGGGCTCATGGACATGGGGGAGGACACTGGGACACTGGGGGGGGAACTGGGATGTGGGGGGGGGCTCCGGGATGTGTCTGTGGTGGCTGTGGGGTGGCTGTGGTGTGCTTGGGGTATCTGTGGGGTGTCCGTGGGGTCAGCGGGGTGGCTGTGGGGTGGCTGTGGGGTCAGTGGGGTGTCCATGGGGTGCTTGGGGTGTCTGTGGGGTGTCCGTGGGGTCAGTGGGGTGGCTGTGAGGTGCTTGGGGTATCTGTGGTGTGTCTGTGGGGTCAATGGGGTGTCCGTAGGGTGAGTGGGGTGTCTGTGGGGTGTTTAGGGTGGCTGTGGGGTGTCCGTGGGGTGCCCGTGGGGTGTTTAGGGTGTCTGTGGGGTGTCTGTGGGGTGCTTGGGGTGTGTGTGGGGTATCCGTGGGGTGTTTGGGGTGCCCGTGGTGTGAGCGGGGCTGTCTCAGCGCTGAAGGACGAGCGGTTCCAGCTGGCCGAGTTCACGCAGCGGCAGCTCCGCATCCAGCTGGCCCGCGCGCGCCTGGACGACGAGGGCGGCTACTTCTGCCAGCTCTACACCGACGACACCCACCACCAGATCGCCACCCTCACCGTGCTGGGTCGGGGACGGGGACGGGGACGGGATGGGGACGGGAATGGGGTCGGGACCGGGATGGGGCCGGGAACCGGGATGGGAGCGGGGATGGGGCTGGGACGGGGCCAGGAATGGGGATGGGAGCGGGGATGGGGCTGGGACGGGGCCAGGAGTGGGGTCGGGATTGGGGCTGGGACTGGGAATGGGGTTGGGAACGGGGTCGGGAACGGGATGGGGCCGGGAATGGGGTCAAAAATGGGGTCGGGACCGGGACGGGGTCAGGAATGGGGATGGGAGCGGGGTTGGGACCGGGATGGGGCCGGGAATTGGGTTGGGACCGGGATGAGGCCGGGAATTGGGTTGGGACTGGGACGGGACTGGGAATGGGGTCGGGAGCAGGGCTGGGACCAGGACAGGACTGGGAATGGGATCAAGAATGGGGTCAGGAACGGGGTCGGGACCAGGATGGGGTCAGGAGCGGGGTCGGGAGCGGGAACAGGACCAGGACACAGGGTTGGCAGCGGCTCCTCCGTGCCCTGCGCCACAAAGCACAGCCCCACCTTTATTGGGGCTGATATTTGGGGCTGTTTCGGGGTGTTTTGGGGTGTTTGGAGCTGTTTTTGGGGCCCTGACGCCCCCCCGGCCCCGCAGTGCCCCCCGAGACGCCGGTGGTGGAGGTGACGGAGCCGGCGGTGGAGGGGGGCGAGGTGGAGCTGAGCTGCGTCGTGCCCCGTGCACGGCCCCCCGCCACCCTGCGCTGGTACCGGGACCGCAGGGAGCTCAAAGGTGACGGGGGGGGTGTGGGGACACCGGGGGGGGACACGGGGACATCGGGGGGGATATGGGGTCATTGGGGGGGTGGGGAGCTCATGGGGTCATGGGGAGCCTGCTGGGGTGGGGATAGGGACATGGGGATGGGGACATGGGGACAGGGATATGGGGACCCTGATGGGGATGGGGACATGGGGGGGACATTAGGGGGGGCACAGGGGGGACATGGGGACATTGGGGGCGTGGGGACCTTTTGGGGTTGGGGATGGGGACATGGGGACCCTGGCGGGAACAGGGACTTGGGAACAGGGACATGGGGGTGCTGTGGGGATGGGGATGGGGACATTGGGATCCTGTGAGGGACAGGGACATGGGAACAGGGACATGGGGACCCTGTGGGGGTCACAGGGACCCTTTTGGGGATGAGGACGGGGACAGGGCCATGGGGACAGAGCCACGGGGACACTTTGGGGCACCAGGACGGGGCCACGGTGCCCTCAGCGAGGTGACCACAACCCTGCTGGGACCGAGCCCGGGGGGGGGGGGGTTCCCCACACCCCATCCCCACGGGGCCCCCTCAGTGACCGCAGGGGTGCCCCCCCCACACCCCAGCGTCACCATTGTCCCCCCCGTGTCCCCCCGTGTCCCCCCCTGTCCCCCCCCAGGCTCGAGCAGCCGCGAGCAGCGGGGCAAGGTGTTCCGGCAGCGCTCGGTGCTGCGGCTGCGCGTGGAGCGGCGCGACCACGGCGCCATCCTCACCTGCGAGGCCACGCACCCCGCCCTGCGCGGCCAGCGCCGGCAGACCCAGTACATGCTGGACGTGCAGTGTGAGCGGGGGGCATGGGGGGGTGTGGGGGGACATGGGGGGGTGGGGGGACACAGGGGGGTGTGGGGGGGTGTGGGGGGAATGGGGACATGGAGGGGAAACGGGGAAATGGGGGGGTGTGGGGGAAATCGGGGGGAATGGGGGCAATAAGGGGAGGAATGGGGAGGATCAGGGGGATGGGGGGATAAGGGGGGAGTGGGGGGGTCATGGGGACATGGGGGGGCACCAGGACACAGGGAGGGTGTGGGGGGGACATGGGGACACGGGGAGGGAATGGGGGGGATGAGGGGAGATGGGGGGATAATGGGGGGAATGGGGGGGTCATGGGGACACGGGGGGGTGATGGGGATGTTGGGGGAGATGGGGGGATAAGAGGGAGAATGGGGGGGCACAGGGACATGGGGAGATGGGGGGGCACGGGGGGGACAAAGGGGATGGGGAGGGCACGGGGGGGCACAGGGACATGGGGGGAGCACGGGGGCATGGGGGGGATGGTGGGGGGACATGGCAATGGGGGGGAAGACAGAAATTTGGGGGGAGATGAGGAATGGGGGGGACACAGCACTGGGGGGGTGGGGGGACACAGGAATGGGAGGGCCAGCAGGGACTTGGTAGCACAGGCCTGGCACCATGCAGGTGTGTGGGGGGGCACAGCCAACTCCCCCCGAGGTCCCCCAACCCCCCGGGGGGGGGGCGCTAACACCTCCTCCCCCCCCAGACGCCCCCACGGCGCGCATCCACCCGTCGCAGAGCGTCCTGCGGGAGGGTGACACCCTGGTGCTCACCTGCGCCGTCAACGGCAACCCGCTGTGAGTGGGGGGCTCCCCGACCCCACAACCCCCCCAAAACCCCCCCGGACCCCCTTAGTGACCCCCCCACCCCCCCTTTTCCTCCCCCAGCCCCACCGACATCGCCTGGAGCCGGGGCAACGAGTCCCTTCCCGAGCGGGCGCGTGCGGAGGGCGAGGTGCTGACGCTGCCGGCGCTCAGCCCCCAGGACAACGGCACCTACAGCTGCCAGGCCGGCAACCGCCACGGCCGCGCCTCCGACCACTACGTCCTCGTCGTCTATGGTGAGCCCCCAACCCCCCCGTGGCCCCCCCGTGGGCCCCAAAGACCCCCGTGGGCCCCAGCAGGTCCCTGGTGGGCCCCAGTGGCCCCAAACCGAGCTCCCCGGGGGCCCTTTTGAGACCCCGGTGGCCCAGAGAGCCCCCTGGTGGCCCAGAGAGCCCCCTGGTGGCCCAAAACCCAACCCCTGGTGGTCCCAGGACAGCCCCAGTGGCCCCATGAGACCCACGGTGGTCCCCACAGACCCCCCGTGGGCCCCAGCAGGCCCCGGTGGTCCCCAGTGGCCCCAGACTGAGCTCCCCAGGGACCCTTTTGAGACCCTGTTAGCCCCTAGACCCCCCCCGGGAGCCCCCTGTCGGTCCCAAACTGGGTCCCAAGAGACCCTGGGTGTCCCCTCACACCCCCCCTGTGTCCCCACGCCCCCCCCGTGCCCCCCCGTGCCCCCCGGTGCTGACGGGGCCGTGTCAGACCCGGGGGCGGTGGTGGCGGCGCAGCGCTCGGTGCCCTACGCCATCGTGGGCGGCATCCTGGCGCTGCTCGTCTTCCTGCTCATCTGCGTCCTCGTCACCATGGTCTGGTGCTCCATCCGCCAGAAAGGTGGGCGGGGCCTCCGGGGGGCGGGGCACAAGGGGGCGGGGCCTCAAAAGGGGTGGGGTTACGGGGCAGGGGCTTGGTGGGGATGGAGTTTGGGATGGGGGATGGGCTGCAGGGGGTGGGGCTTAAAAGAGTGGGCGTGGCCAATGGAAGGGGCGTGACTAACGGAGGGGGCGTGGCCAGGAACGGAGGGGAGGGGCCTCCGAGTGGGTGGGGTCTTAAAGGGGGCGGGATTTGGAGACAGGGCCTTGGTGGGGTTCAGGGATGGGATGGGGAATGGGCTGCAGGGGGTGGGGCTTAAAAGAGGGGGCGTGGTCAACTGAAGGTGTGTGTCTAATGGAGGGGGCGTGGCCTAGAGTAATGCATGATGGGGGTGGGGCTTGGGGTGTGGGCGGGGCTTGGGGTGAGCGTGGGGCTTGGTAGTTGCAGAGAGGGGAACAGGGGAAGGGGGCGTGGCTTTGGGGGCGTGGCTTTGATGGGGGCGTGGATTTACAATCGGGGTGTGGCTACGGGTGGGGGCGTGGCTTAATCGGGGGGCGTGGCTTAATAGAGGGGCGTGGCCATCCACAGGGCAGAGCACGTGGGGCAGGCTGGGGGGCAGCTGGAGGGGCGGTGCTTCGGTGGCGAGGGGCGGGGTTTAGGCGTGGATGGGCGGGGTTTAGGCCCAGGGGGCGTGTCCGGGGGCGTGCCCACGGGGCCGTGGTCCCTCCCCCAGGCTCGTACCTGACGCACGAGGCCAGCGGGCTGGACGAGCACGGCGAGGCGCGAGAGGCCTTCCTCAACGGCGCCGACGGCCACAAGCGCAAGGAGGAGTTCTTCATCTGAGCGCGGGGGCGGGGCTTGCGGGGACGGGGCGGGGCTAACGGGAACGGGGCGGGGCTTGCAGGAAGGGGCGGGGCTTGTGGGGACGGGGCGGGGCTTGTGGGGATACGGGGACGGGGCGGGAAGGGGGAAAGGATTGGGATAGACGGGGGCACGGGGGGGTCACGTGGGGACAGGAAGTAGGGGGGGGGGTTGGGGTCATGGGGGGGTCATGGGGGGGTCACGGGGTCAGGCCGGGGGTGTTGGGGTCAGGCCGGGGGCGTTGGGGTCACGTGGGGTCACTGCAGCCCCCAGGGAATGAGGGAAGGGGGGGGGGGCATGGGGGAAGCAGGGGGAGGCCCCGCCCCAAGCCCCGCCCAGCGGGTGAGGCCCCGCCCATTCGGTCAGGCCCCGCCCACCTCCCCCTGTGCCCGGGGGGGGCTCGCACAGTTCAAAGCCATGGGGGGGGGGAGGGAGCCTGGGGGGGGCAGGTGGGGGGAGGGCAATTAAGTAATTAATAATATATGAAGGGGGCGTGGCCCGGGGCAGCCCCGCCCCCCCGTTGCTATGTAAATATGTCGCCTTTTAACCACCTTTGATACTCAATAAAACCCCCACGGATTCGTAGCCGGATGTCCGGGGGGGTCGGGGGGGGGCACCGGGGGGTGGGGGAGGGGCACCGGGAGGGAGAGGGGCACCGGAGGGGGAGGGGGGAACCGGGGGGGGGAGGGGAAAACCGGAAAAAAACGGGGGGGGGGGAGGGGCTCGGTGCGCTCCCGGTTCCCGCCGCCAGGGGGCGCTGTCCCCGCACTGCGGCTCTCGGGCCACGCCCCCCCTGCGGGCCACGCCCCCACGCGGCCCATTCATAATAGTGGCACTGCTGGGGGGTGACGTCACCCCCCACGGGAGGCCGCGCATGCGCAGCGCTCTCCGTCGTGCCGCGTAGCGCGCATGCGCCTTCTTTAATTGACACGAGGACCCCGCCGGGGCTGCCCTCAGCGCGCCTGATTGGAAATTAAGGGGGGGGGAATCAGGCGGGCTCGGGGCAGCCCCGCCCGCAACCGGAACCGCGCGGGGTCCTTCGGGGCCCGCGCCGGAAGCCGGAAGCGGACGGGGGGGGGGCGCGGAGAGCGGCTGCGAGCGCGAGTGAGGGCGGGGCCGGGGGGGAAACGGGGGGGGGGGCACCGGGAGGGGGTGGGGGGGGGTCTTGGTGCGCGGGAGGGGGGCACTGACGGGCCCCGGGGTCCCCGCAGCCCCCCCAGGCCCGGGCCATGTCGCAGCCGCCGCCCCCGGAGCCGCCCCCGGTGCCCGCGGGCCCCCCCCGCAGCGAGGAGGAGGAGGAGGCGCCCCCAGAGCCCCCCGGCAAGGGCTGCGTGTGTGAGTGGGGGGGGGGCTAAGGGGGGGGGCTGGGAACCGGGGGGGGACCCCTGGGAATTGGGGGAGGGGTCCTGGGGGGGCTGGGATTGGGGGGGACCCCGAGGGAGGGGGTTAAACGCGACGGGGGGGGGCTGGGGCACGGTGGGGGCGGGGATTTGGGGCCGGGGGGGGGCTGTGGGCACCCTGGGGGGCTGTAGGAACCTGGGGGGGGGGGCAATGGACCCTTTGGGGGGGGGCTGGATCCCCCAGGAGGGGGGGGGACCCCGTTGGGGGGGGCTTGGACCCAGTTTGGGGGGGGGCTGAGACCCCTGGGGGGGGATTTGTACCCGAGGGGGGGCCGTGGGACCCTTTAGGGGGGGATTGGGACCCCTGGCAGTGAGGAGGGCCCCGTGGGGGGGGGTTGGGACCCCATAAATTGCCTGGGGGACACCTTGGGGGGGGGCTGCGGGTCCCTTTGTGCCTCGGGGGGGGGCTTTGGGACCTCCCCGTGTACTGTGGGACCCCCCCCGGTGCTATAGGGCCCCCCCTTGTGTTATGGGCACCCCCCCGGGTGTTCTGGGGACCTCCTTGTACTGTGAGGGCCCCCCCTTTAATTTGGGGACCCCCCTTGTGTTAAGGGGACCCCCCTGGGTGTTACAGGGACCCCCCCTGGTACTATGGGGACCCCCCCTTATACTATGGGGACCCCCTGTGTGTTTGGGGACCCCCCCTGAGTATTATGGGGCCCCCCCTTGTAATATAGGGACCCCCCCCGGGGTATTCTGGGAGCCCCAGTGATTTATGGAGACCCCCCCACGACTTATTGAGGGGGCAGCTCCCCCTTGCACCCCCCCAACCCCCTCCCCTTCCCCTCCCCCCCTTCCCCAAACCCTCCTGGGGCTGTGTCGGGGGCGATGCGGGACCCCCACGGTTACCGGGTTGGGGGGGGGGGGGGATATTTCGCAATTTCGCACGCCCCCAGACCGCCTGGGCTCCACCCAGTGCCGCCGCTGCCTCATCACCTTCCCCGACGCCGCCTTCGCCGCCCGGCACGCCAAACGCGAGCACCCGCGGGACTTCGTGGCGGCGGCGCTGCGGGGGGCCCAGTTCGTCTGCTTCGTCTGCGCCCGCCCCTTCGCCTCCTCCCGCGCCCTCCTCCGCCACCAGCGGGGCCACGGCGGCTCCCCCCGGGGGGGTCCCGGCCCCCCCCCGCCACTGCCGACCCTCCTCATCCTCCTCCTCCTCCTCCTCCTCCCGGCGCGGCCCCCCCCGCCTACGCCTGCACCGAGTGCGGCCGCGCCTTCGCTCGCGAGGGGGCCCTGCACCGCCACTACATCCGGCACGCGCGGGGGGAGCTCTGAGGATTAGCCCCCCCCAAACCCCCCGGGGGGGGTGGAAAGGGGGTGTGGGGGGGATCGAAGGGGGTCTTGGGGGGGGACAAGGGGTCCTGGGGGGCTCAAAGGGGTCTCAAAAGGGTCCTGGGGGGGCCGAAGGGGGACCAAAGGGGTCCTGGGGGGAGCCTGGAGGGATCCTGGGGGGGCCAAAGGGGTCCTGGGGGGGCCAAACAGGTCCCAGAAGGGTCCTGGGGGGCACCAAGGAGGTCCTGGGGGGCCCAAATGGGTCCATGGGGGGCCAAAGGGATCCCAAAAGGGTCCTGGGGGAGTCCAAAGGGGTCCCACAAGGGTCCGGGGGGGGCCAAAGGGGTTCTGGGGGTCCCTGGAGGGCCCCGAGGGTCCTGGGGGGGGTCCCAAGGTCCCCAAAGGGCTCCTGGGGGGCCTCCGGGCAGGGGGCGGGGCCTCAGGAAGGGGGCGGGGGCTGTGGCTGGCTCGGCACCAATAAAAGGGCGGCTCCCGATTGGCTCCCGGTGTCACTTCCTGTTTTGGGCGCGGGGCATGCTGGGAGATGTAGTGCGGGGGGTGGCAGCAGTGCAGCATGGCTGTGACGTCATGGCGGCCAGGCTGACGTCATTGCCCTGATGAATGACGTCATAACCCTGACGAGGATGGGGCGATGCTGCCCAATGGGCGCCCGCAGCTCTCGGAAGTGACGTCACTGCAACATCAGGGCCCACCTGTGACGTCACTGCCCCTCTGTGTGACATCACCGCCCCCCTACAGCCCCTCCGTGGCCCCGCCCCTGTGACGTCACTGGCAGTGTGACCTCACACCCCCCCTGACTTGTGACGTCACAGCCAACTGCAACACCCCCACCCCCCAAGACATCACCACCCCAACCAATGCCGTCACCCCAACCTATGACATCACTCCCAACCCATGACAACATCCCGCAACCTGTGACGTCACTGCGAAGCTGTGACGTCATCGCCTACCCTAACGCCACCACCACTCCCAGCCCCCAACCAACGTCGTCCCCTCGGCCAATGACGTCACCCCGACCCGTGATGTCACCCCATCGATGACATCACCCCACGCTATGACGTCACCCCATCGATGACATCACCCCCACCCCATGACGTCACCCCCCCCCCCCCCCCCCCAAGCAGAGCCGTGCCGGGCGCAGCCGCTCTCCGTTTATTCCCCAGCACCGGGGGCAGGACCATGAGGAGGAAGGGGGGAGGGGAGGGGCGGCAATTTGGGGGTGGGGGTGGGTCGAGGGGCTCGAGGGGAGGGGTCCCGAATTGGGGGAGGGGTCGGGGCGGGGGAGGGGCTCCTTCCCCGCGCCCCCCCGGGGCCGTCACAGCTCCCCGCGGGCGTGCAGCATGTAGTGCTCGTGCAGGTCGGCCACCAGCCCGAAGGCGCCGGCGCACTCGGTGCACTGGTAGGGGGGCTCGGGGGGGGCCGGGGGGGGTCTCCGGGGCCCGGGGCCGCTGGGGGGGGGGGAGCGGCCGGGGGGGGGGGCTGCGGCGCCTGCCGGCGGCGTGCTCGCAGCGGTGAGCCCCCAGCGCCGCCGGCGCCGCGAAGCCCAGCCCGCACTCGGCGCAGATGTAGTGGTGGAAGGGGCCGGGGGGGCGCGGGGGGGGGCGCTGCGGGGGGTGGGGGGGGGTGGGGGCGGCCGAGGGGGGGGCGGAGGAAGAGGAGGAGGAGGAGGAGGAGGAGGAGGAGGAGGAAGGGGGGGCGGAGGAGCGGCCGGGGGGGCCCTGGGGCCGTTTGCGCCCCACGTGGTAGCTGCGGTGAACCTTCAGCGCCCGCGAGGTGCCGAAGCCGCGGCCGCACTCGGGGCACTCGTGCCACTCGGGGCCCCCCCGCGGCCCCCCCGGGCCCACCGGGGTCGTCGTGGCCCCCCCTTGGGGTCCCGGTGTCGCCCCCACCCCCGCCGTTGCCCCACCCCCACCCCCGGATGTTTCTTCCTCCTCCTCCTCATCGTCGTCGTCGTCGTCGTCCGGAGCAGGCAGCACCGGGCGGTCGCGGCCCCGGGAACCTGCGGGGGGGGGGTGGGGGGGGTGAAAATTGGGAGGGGGAGGGGTGGAAAGGGAGGGGGAGGGGAGCGGGGGGAGGGGCGGTACCTGCGAAGCCGTTGGCGGGGGGCGTTGGGGGGCCGCTGTCCCCCGAGGACACCGAGGTGGCCTCCGAGTCGTCATCGTCGTCCGGCAGCGCCGAGACGCCTGCGGGGGGGGGATGGGGGGTGGGGGGGGTGAGGTGGGACCCCCCCATCCCCACATGGCCCCCCCCAACCCCGTGGGACCCCCCCTTAATCCCCCATAGCCCCCCCATGGGACCTCCACTCTCATGGGACCCCCCCAGAGGGCTCCCTACCCCCATGAGACCCCCCCCATAAGGCCCCCACCCCCTTTGGGACCCCCCCAAAATCCTCCAAAAGGTCCCCAACCCCCAGGAGACCCCCCCATAGGACCCCCACTCCCATTAAACCCCCCCAAACCCCCCCCACACCCTCATGGGTCCCCCCCAATACCTCCCATAAGACCCCCCACCCCCCCCCAGCCCCCCCCGCCCCCCCTCACCCGTGGAGCCGCCGTCCTCGTCCTCGAAGGCGCCGTCCTCGCCCCCTCCTCCTCCTCCTCCTCCTCCCGCCGCCTCCCCCGGCCGGCGCCCCTCCGCCATCATGGCCGCCCTGCGCGGCCCAGCATGCACCGGGGCATCAATCCCAGCATGCACTGGGGTTTCTATCCCAGCATGCCCCGGGGCTGGGCCTAGCACACATGGGAGCCTAACTCCCAGCATGCATCAGGGCCTCAATCCCAGCATGCCCTGGGGCCTGGCCTAGCACATAACAAGGCCTTACTCCCAGCATGCACCAGGGTTTTTATCCCATAATTCCCCGGGGCTGGGCCTAGCACACACTGAGGCCTTGCTCCCAGCATGCCCCGGGGTTACCATCCCATAATGCACCAGGCAGAGGCCTAGCGCACAGCAGGGCCTCAATCCCAGCATCCCCTGGGGCCCAACTCCCAGCATGCACGAGGGCTGGGCCTAGCGCACACCTGGGCCTTGATCCCACAATGCACTGGGGCCTCACTCCCAGCATGCACCGGGGTTTTTATCCCACAATGCCCCGGGGCTGGGCCTAGCGCACAGACGAGCCTAACTCCCAGCATGCCCTGGGACTTCAATCCCAGCATGCCCCGGGGCCGGGCCTAGCGCACACTGAGGCCTCGCTCCCAGCATGCCCCGGGGTTTCCCTCCCAGCATGCCCCGCGGCCGGGCCCAACACCCCCCCCCCGGGCCCCGTTTCCCCCCCCCCCCCCTCCCCCCGCTCCCAGCATGCCCCGGGCCCCCCGCGGGCTCCCCGCGCGCCGCTCCCATCATGCCCCGCGGCGCCACGTGCGCCCCGCCCCCCCCGCACGCCGCCGCCGCGCTCCCACAATGCCCCGCGGCCCCCCCTCCCCCCTCCCCTTCCCACAATGCCCCGCGCGCCCCGGCCCCGCTCACCGCCGCGGCCCCGCGCCCGCCCGGCCGCCGCCGCTCGCTCTGCGCATGCGCGGGCCCGGCCGCAGCGGGGGAGGGGCCGAGGAGGCGAGGGGAGGGGGCGTGGCCTCGGCCGGGGGTCGGCCCCGCCCCCTTCCCCGGGCGGCGCAGGCTCAGAGAGCGCGGGAAGGGAGGGGGAGGGGAGGCGGGGAGCGGGGGCGGCTCCGCGCATGCGCGCGGCTGGGCGAGGCCCCGCCCCCGCCCACGGGGCGCGAAACTGGGGCAGGGCGGGGGTGGGGGAGGGGCGGGGCCGCGCCGCTTCCGGTCCACGCGGGACCGCGCCCGCCCCTCCCCCACTCCCCTCCCCCCTTCACCCCCTTTCCCCTTTTTCTCTCCCCTCCCCCACCCTTTATC
>NW_028137424.1:0-15408 GCF_965140915.1 Aythya marila | reverse complement strand
GGGCATGCTTCTTCACTGTGCCTCAAGGAAGTCTGGCTTCCCCTCCTCAGTCACTGGATAACTTTGTACTTGGACAGTAGGAGATCCATTTTGTAGATCAGAGGTTCCAATCCAGCCCTGAAACTAAACTTTTAATGAGCAAAAGTTCTGTGGCCTCAAATCAGGGTCAAATGTGCATTCTGCAGATGTCTCATTCATCTGCAGTTTGCATGTATGAGGCAAGGATTTCATAAGGATGGAAATGAAACAGCAAGCGATTTCTGTACATCTCTGCTGGGACAATATTAGACATTTTTCCTGTCCTGCCCTGTGGACAAACAGAAAGTCTGTTTCCAGAGCTGCCAATCAAGAACTTCTCAGGGTAGGAAATTAATTTCAGAAATCTTCTGCTGTTGAGCCACCATCTGGCTTGCTTCTCTGTTGATATGTTTCATTGTGCAAAACGGGCTCCTACTATCCTCCCATAAAGCAGTTCCTGCCTGGTAATTCTGTATCAACTCAGTTAGTTTTGGATCGATGGCATGATGTCACCCATGGTGGTTCATCTTCTGAAGATAAAAGTGTAGGTTCAGCTCTGATGAGATTTTAGCTTTGTCGTCTCCATCTAACCAAGTGACAAATCCCAGCAAGGGTGACAGTCAGTCAGAGGAGGGGTATAGGGCAGAAATGGCATTCTGAAATCAGTTCTGACTGCCTGGTAAATGTTTGCTTTCCACGAGCAAATGTCCTCGCTGGCCTTCAAGGACAAAGAAAGTTTTCTCTTAATGTCACCATGCTTTTTCAACCCGTGAACTGCAGAGCTGGAGCTGCAGGTTTTTCTTGCATGAGGGCTCCTCTGCTATTGGAAATTTGTATGATTTGAGTAGCTCATTTATGGGATAGAGCTGCCTGCAGGGTGATTTTGGAAGGTTCCTCTTTAGAGAGAGACTCAGACATAACACTCACCTGACCTGACCCCATGGACAGAACCAACTAAGAAAACTCAAGAAACCACAATTCATTCAATGCCACCATACTTATAAATCATAAATCATAAAATGATTTGTACTATCAAATCATTTGTTTTTTTTTTTTTTTCCCTGCTCCTCCTTCTGGTTTATAAGAGGATTCTGAGATGTCCTGGGATTTTTTATCTTATTTTTATTTTTTGATGGAATGCCATGTTCAAATAAAATTCCTCCAGTCTCCTCTACTTTTAATCCAATTTTATGGTGTTCTGTTCCTCCACTCCCATTCCTCTCACAAGCATACCATGTCTCCCCCCTGTGAAATGCAAGTCAGCTTTTAACGTCAGCACACAGATCTGCAGAGTGTACAAGTTTTCCACCCTTCTCCCCTGATAAAGTACAGACTAATCAGCTGTATTCAGTGAGGAGCAGTGATGAAAGCAAAAATGCATTGGAGGGTTAATTTATAAATACCGCACCTCTCATATGGGAATTGTTTTTTGGGGGGAAGGTTTTAAAGAAGAGAAAACTTACCTAGATAAGTGTATAATGCTACTATACAGAGCTATTTCACAGTAACTACTTGAGAATGAATCCCTTTCTGGTCTTAGAGACCTGGAGTATTAGAAGTCCTTTAAATTCATAGCCTACCTTCTTCCAAATTAACTGGTCTTTGCAGACAAGCCCTTGGCTAACTTATTCTAAAACTCTGAAATAGACAAACCCATGTAGATGCCAATGCCCAAGGGCCTAACTCAGCCAGCTTTTCACATTAAAGGCATTATGCCTTGTCTGCCTCAGACTTTTAAAATGTATCAGCTAATATGTGCTAATGACACACATTTAAACCCTAGTCTAGACAAAGCCTGTGCGATTGCCCTCTGAATGCTTGATGCGATCAGCTAACATCCTGACAGCAGATCTGATTACCCCATTTTAATCACATAAGGCTATAAACATCATGGAATTATCCAGCCTTTCCTCCTGGTAGAGAACAAATCCCGAAGGCCGTGCATGGGAGCTAAACCCCAAAATGCCCTCAAGGGGCGGGACCTTTGCCCTTACACAAACAAGCCTATCAGTAGGGTTTGAAAAACCAAGCTTGGCTTACAGAAATACACCAACGCAGGGGAATCTGTTACACCAGGAGGATGAATAAGATGACCTAACAGTGATTTACTTGTACTGCCGCTTTGACATTTGTGATTAGCTAACAGCCTGATCGGAACAGGAGGTGGAGAGGTGAGCAGGAGCAGAGACATGACTTCACGTCTGTGTACAGCATTGATCAGGCTAACACTCCTAACTGCTTTGCTGGGCACATTTTAAAACAGGTGCTGAAAAATTGGAAAGGATATTAAAAAAAAAAAAAACTTTGCAGAAGGGAAGAAAAATACTTTATAGCAAAACACTTAAAAGCTCAATCTGTTTAGTTTATGAGAAAGAATACTGAGAAGTAAGTAGACTACAATATATAAATATCTTCACAGGGAGAAAATATGCAGTACTAAAGGATTATTAAATCTTGCAGAGAAAAGCAAAACTGTCTAGATGAAGCCAGAAAAAAATCAAGTTAGGAAGCAGGGACAGAATTTGGACAATATTGACCTCTTCTAACAATCTACCAGTCAAAAAAGTATCTTTCATATCACTTGATAACTTTGATTACAGCTAGGTGTTTATATGGGAGATGTATTTTAATTAACTGTATGCTTTTGGAATCACTACAGAATTAACTGTAACATGGTTATGATACAAACAGTCCAAGCGGATGATTTCTTTTGGCCTTCAATAGAACGTCTTTAGCTGCACATGAATTGGTGAGAAGTACTCACCAGCCATAAGTCTGAGAATTGATTATAATACTGCATTGCTAGAGTTGCATGAATGCTATCTACTAGGTTTAAAGGAATACATATTATTTTTCCTCTTTCTGCCCCTTAAATATCCCTGTTGAGAGGGAGTATGACATTGGGCCAGCCCATTAAGTCTGAACAGACACAATATTTATTACCCAGTGTGAGTCACAACTCTTAAATCCGTTGTTCCTAAGCACACGTTTGATTTTGTTTACAAATGAGGATTTCCATGTATTCAATGAGTTTCTGTGTTCAGAATATATGTACCTTCTAAACATAATTTCCTGATTTGGCTGCTTTTTCAGTAGACTTGTTTTAGAAACACTCAATTTTAATTTATTAAGTAAGACCAAGCAGTCACATTGACTGTGCTCTCAGAGAGTCTGGGAGAAGCAGCAGATTCCTGCAGATCTTGTCCTGCTTTATTGGCACTTAATGCCAATAAATGTAGGAAGATGGCAGATTCAGCAAAATGGGTAGTCTATGGTGCAAAGTGAACATCAGTCCTATATCAGATCTGGGTACTCCTGGAGGCACAGAAACAATGTATCTCCCAAACCAACCAATTCCTTTCCCCCTTCCTCTACTCAAACCTTTCCCTTCTCAAGTCAACTCACATTAGATCAAATCATTTGTGTTATACTGATGATGACTGTCAAAACCATTCTGATTTTAAATTAAACCATGCTTGCAAGACAAGAATTTTAACTTGAACAAACCACCCAGAATGCTTTCAAGAAGTTTTCTTTTTTTCTTTTTTCTTTTTTTTTTTTTTTTTGGTCTCCAGAAACCACAGTCTTTTCTGTTGTGTAACAAAATGTAGTTACATACTTCTTGATACAGGATTTTCTGTTAACCTCAATATTGCTATTCCATAAGTGCATGTGATGGTCTGGCAGTTGTGAACATGCAAACTTTGCCTGAAACATGCACACTTCAAAATAAATAAATAAATAAAAATTAATCTTCACTATCTGCAGTAGCACAAGCTAGTATTAGAAGTTTCTTTTTTACTAATTTGGATAATACAGTCTTCATCAAACAGTGTGAATAAAGTGCTGTTTATCAGGGAGGGTGCACTCATGTCCCTTGAATGTGCAGAGTGAAATGCACATTAGCCCAGGAGGTTTTGAACTTTGTTTCTTAATCCTTCAGGTGGGAAACAAACACAGTCCAGCACAAGGCTGTCCCTCTAAACTGATAAAAATCAACTCTGCTACTACTCTAAGACAATTTAAAGCCAAGGGTGATCTAAAAAGCTCTCACAGAATAACTGGAGTTCAGGACAATCTGGCTCACAGCTCTCAGCAAAATACCCTAAGCATGTTTGCTCAACAGGAAACCAAATCTTCTCCTGCATCATTAGTCCCTACTTGAGAAGAGGGGACACTGCTACAACCTTCTGCCATAACTTGCAGTTTCATGCCAGGCCATTGCACAGTCTTACCTAATGAGCTCGTGTTTAGCCTGGTGGTGTGGTGTCTTTGGCCTCTCCTTCCCTTGTTTTCCTTCCAACTACTGTTGTGAGGCTCCTGTTAACTGTAAATTACGTTGAGTCTTTGTCAAATAAGTGGCCCCCTTCAACCTTACTCAACTGGGGAAACCTGCTATGGTCTTGCACTGCCTCATCTCACTGGGTACAATTTAGCCACTCTCTGGGCTATTTAGAGCAATTCTCTGGGCTGTGATGGCATCAGATTGACTGACACTACTGCTCAGATTAGCCAGCTAAAGAGTGCATCACTAGAATTTAACACTGGCTTCCAGAACATAACTGTCTTCTCCATATATCAATAACATATCTGCAAGAGATATTGTTCAAAGGTGGCTTGCTTGACATTCATCCCATGGTACTGTTTTCAGGACTCTCAGGTAGAAGCCCTAAGAATCAGCACCAGAATATTTCAGCAGCTAAGCAATGGAGCTGAGCATTTTCATCCATTTTCTCCCAAAGCCATTAAGCACATGACTTTAAAGCCAATTTGGGGGCCAACCTAATGACACCAAGTGATCCATTGGTTTCGAGGTCTCAGCTGATACATTACAATATGGCAAGACATCGCATTCTATCTCGACCTAAAGTTTAGGTCTTTCATGATGATATCTAAAGGCCAGTCAATGAGGTTCTATTTTAGCTGGTACAAAATAATGACTAAAAATCTACTCTTAAAGCACTTACAGTCTAGGAAAAACAGAACAAAAAGAAAGAAGGAAAGAAAGGAAGGAAAGGAAAGGAAAGGAAAGGAAAGGAAAGGAAAGGAAAGGAAAGGAAAGGAAAGGAAAGGAAAGGAAAGGAAAGGAAAGGAAAGGAAAGGAAAGGAAAGGAAAGGAAAGGAAAGGAAAGGAAAGGAAAGGAAAGGAAAGGAAAGGAAAGGAAGGAAGGAAGGAAGGAAGGAAGGAAGGAAGGAAGGAAGGAAGGAAGGAAGGAAGGAAGGAAGGAAGGAAGGAAGGAAGGAAGGAAGGAAGGAAGGAAGGAAGGAAGGAAGGAAGGAAGGAAGGAGAAGAGAAAGCATGAGGGTTACAAGGATTACAAGGGTTACAACAGTCCTATCAGCTTTAAATATTTTGGGGCTATCTGGGATAAGAATTTTGTGGGAGGGGAGATGAGCTAAAAGGACAAAAAGGAGAGCACGAGAAACGGGAAGACGACATAATATAATGAATAAATATGGCATGAAAAAAAGGTGAGGTGAAAGTTTTCTCACATCTCTTTTCCCCAGTCTAAGTGCCATCCATACACATTTATGTTACAGTACTTAAATAAGAGCTGTCAGACCTAACACATTTTTTCTTGAATTATTCATAGGTCTGTATGATCACAAGAGAAGAAAGAGTAGCTATTTGGATTAAACTAGTTAATTTTCATTAACATAACTGGCATATAATTACTAGTTTCACCTAAGTAACTTACCTTAATATAGCTCCTGCAGCAGCCATAATAGAGGTGTATGTTCTTTAAAACATTTTTGGTGTGTAAAGGCTGAAAGCATAATTTTCTTCCATAATAGACCCGCTAAGCCTCTTTCTTTTTCCCTTTTGTACACAACTAACATTTCATATAATATTTCCATATTTCAGGTAGATGCCAGAAGAGAAATAGGACCTAAAGCAGTAATCACTAACAGCCATGTAAGAGAGTTCCTTCATGACTAATTACATTTGACACTAATTGCTGTTTATTGAAGAACCTGAGTGAAACATCACTCTGACATGTGTCTGGATACTCTCTGCATCTGTTGCAATTTGCCACATTTCCTGCTGTTGGTGCCCCAGTTTATAGGGTTGACTCTCTTGTGGCCAGCTCCTCTGCCTACACAGAGGTGTGATTTGGAGAGGGTTGCTGTTTCTTATTTAGCACCGTGCTAAATGCTGTACTGATGCAGTTCTTCAAAGTAGGGCTCTGGGAGGAGCCACTCCTTCCATACTCACCTGGCTTGTTTTATGCACACACTTACTTCAGCTTTTACTGGCTGTTATAGGAGTGCTGGAGTACTGTGTGTTTGACAGTAAATAGTAAATAATGATTCAGGTCAATGTCCCTACTTAGGAACACCACCAGAAGTTATTCCATTCCTTGCCTGGCCAAAGGCCAGAAGCTTTAGCTGGGAGTTAGAAGGAGCAACTAATTGGATGCATTGCCACTACCCAACACCACACTGAAAATGAGGTTTGTTTTTAACCTGGCTGCCCTTCTGAAAAACAAATGAAATCTGTTCAGATAAACAAAACTCCATGCTGGTGTTTCTTCTAGCAATAACTTTAGCTATTTTAGTTATAGCTAATCTTGCAAGCTCTTTTTTTATTCCAAGTTAATTTATCCAAGTTATCTATGGCTAATAGTTTAGAACAAGGACAAATGCCAGCAGACTCTTACTGGGTTGATAATTATTCAAAAAACATCAAAAGAAAAACTTGTACAAACAGTAAGGTAGAAGTCATATTTATTGATAAAAATTAATATATCTGCTATAAAATTTGTAACAGTAATGCAACTGAATATTTATTTTGATGCATAAACCTGAATGTTACATACCAAATACAATACAGTAACACTGGTTTCCTCCTTATTTACATGTTTATGAAAATTGATATGCAATCCATGTTAAAAGAACCTGTAATGGAGAATAGTTACATTAGAAAAATAATATTCTTGATAAAGCATTCTCGAGGACTCCAATCACATTTTCAGGCCTCTTTCAATAAGGCAAAAATCCCTGGTACAGCATATAACTTAATTTACAAAATACAATAACTTCAGACACATCTTCAAGTTTTCTTTTGGTATGCTTTCCCTCACTGTAAAATTACTCAGTTTTCTTACTAAACAGAAAGAACTTTCAATAACAAAACTTAATGAGTTCTACTACATATTACATACACATTGCTGAGGCTTAGCGACCACAACCGGGCAATCTTTCTCTTTAACTGTTTGCTCAATGAGCTTTTCTTAGATGTAGGACATGTAGTATTTTGAAATCATTATGACTGTGGTATCTTTCTTCAGTTTTCATAGGAAACAGATCTGTCACATTTTGAAAGTCTTTTTTTTTTTTTTTTTAATTTTTTAATTTTATTTTAGGAACTGGTGCACAACTACAATTTCCACTCACAAGAGAACGTCACAAATGTAACTAAAATTAGGCTTGGATAACTTTGAAAACATACTACTATGTGCCAAAAACCAAATTTCTTACTTTAATACTTTATAACCCTGCCATGCTCTAGGAATTCTTCTTCTGCATAGCTTCATTACTAGTCACAGTCAGATAGTTTTAATTCCTTCAAAGGCACAAAACTTCCACCTCTTTTCCAGTGTTGCTCCTACACCAGTGAATTCTTGTTTAAACATGCGTGGCAGTCTCATTAAAAGCATTTCTATCTCATTTGCAGAGATCTGGGAAAGACAGAAAGGTAAAATTAAAGTGAGAAAACTGCCCTTTGGACTGGAAAGAGGAAATAAGCTAAAAATAAAATAAAATAAAATAAAATAAAATAAAATAAAATAAAATAAAATAAAATAAAATAAAATAAAATAAAATAAAATAAAATAAAACAAAACAAAACAAAACAAAATAAAATAAAATAAAAATCCAAGGCATGTGAAAACTCTTCCTTCTTCACTCAGCTCCATCAGTTTTCTCTTGCAACAAAAAACTAACACAGAGACATTATTTTTAATCTGCTCACTTTTGTTTGTTTGTTTGTTTTGTTTTGTTTTGTTTTTACTTAGAGTTGACCATCTCTGGATCTCTGGAGCCATTCTCTCCCAGTCTGGCCCAGTTCAGCAGTCCCAGATAAATGAGTAGTGAAGTTCCTGACTCAGCATGGCTCAGGATATTTCTACGGTCTTGAAACCCTAATAACTGGTCACAATCCTAATGGGAAAAATGTTCCCACTGCAGAAAATACTTCCACAAAAGCAACCTTTCTCATACATTCAGTAGAGAAGTCAAGAAATGAGTGGCCATGGAAAATGAAACTTTCTATTTTGTAGCTACTTTTTTTTTTGGAAAGTGATGGTCATGCAAGGAAAAGTGAAGAAATGTATTGGTTCTGCCTGTTGTCTACAGGTATCTCCATGGTTTAATAGACTTCTCTAGCAATGATGATATTTCTGCTTATTCACATTTGTAGGACACTCCCAAGATGGAAAGTTTCATTTTCAAAGCAGTGTATAAACACAGAACACACTAATTACACCTTATTACACCCAAAGGAAGTGCGAAAATATCTATCACCTTTTATTTTTCCTGAAGAGCTTAGCGAGACAGAAAGATTAAATGATTTGTTAAGGTGGTGCTGAAAAATCTGTGTTGGAGGCAGTCAGTCTACGGCCCCAAAGTAATCAGGTCCATCTTTTACGTACTCTTATGGCAGTAATGGATAACTGGTTACGTTTGGGTAATGTGTCTGAGCTCTATACTGAGCCCTCAGCCCGCATGGGTATGCTGACCTTCTCATTCTTGTTCAGGTGAGGAATGACAGGCTAACCATGGAAAGTAATTGAAATTAATCTCTGAGATTACATCTCAGGATTGTGCTATTAAAAAGTAATTTGTTGCTACAAGCAGTTACTTCCAAAATAAACCAGTGAGGTCAAATTCTGAAGCTTGTGTTCATTATGCAGCAGGGAGGTCGAGTGGTAGCTGCAGGGGCTGGCACTTTGGTGCCTTGGAGGGACTAAGACAATGCCTCATCCATTGCAAGTTAAAGGCTACCTGATCCTGGCAGCCTTGCAGAAGCCAACAGGCTACTCACATGACTAGAAATTCACACAAAAAAAAGAGCCCACAAACACACAGAAGGAGGGGCTGCAGCAGCAAAGGGGGAGGCAGCTGAAGGGCTCTGCAGGCAGAAGCAATGAGCAGTGGTGCTGGAGCCCAAGGAACTGGTGTTCCAGTTCATTGTTGTTAGTTGAGACAGAGGGAGCTGGAGTGGTCAGCGAGGGGGAAAAGCTGTTAAAACTTAGCCAAATACAATGTGCTAAGGAGTGATTTGAATGACTGAAGAACTTGGGCAGACTGGGTGCTGCAGGAACTGTGGCAGAAGAGGAAGGGCTGCAAATACAGCTGTGAAGCTCTGGTTATATCAGGGCTTGGTAAAATCAGATTTTTTTAAATTTGAAATGCAGTAAGTCCTCACCTTTTACTACCATCCTTTTCCACTACTCCTTTGTTTTTATGGCTAACAATGGATTTCAAAGCACTACCAGATCTGAGCTGTCATGGCCTGAAGGTAATGCAGACAAACTGCATCATCCTTCCTCACTTCTCTAGGCAAACTCACTTATTTCCAGTGGGCTTCTAGCTCAGAATCTCTTCTGCTTATAGAGGATCTCCTCTGCTTCATAGAAACAGAAGGATCCTCCAGAGGCATGAAGCAGCCCATCAGAGCAGTTGGAAGGTGATACTGGTTGTGGGTCACATTGCTGGAGGAAGTGGTCAGGAACAGAACATTACCAGGATCAATGGGGACATCTCTAACAAGCACCACACAAGGAGTGCTGCTCATATTCTGAGCCCAGGTGCACCTCATGGCCGCCTCCTGACTCCATGTTGCAAGAAGGTCTGGGCAAGCAGCATAACCCCCATGTTCAGAAGAGATATTGGCAGATCTGGATCAGAGCTGCGGCTAATCTGGGGATGACCCCTTTATCTACCAAGTATCTCATGCAGTCTAGTGTCTTGCAGAGCCCTTGTTTGGATCTGAGAGTAGCATTAACCTGATCAAAGCTGGCTATTTTAAAGCTGAGCTTCTCACCCTTGACTTGCTTACCATTCAGCAGAAAGAAATAAACATGTACAGGGCTTGATTCATCTCATCCTACAGTATTTGCTTAAAAGTCAGTGTCTTATTTTATGGGTGTGTATTGGCTATGGACTGTAGAAACTGATGCGTTAAGAAACACTTTTTCATGCTATAGTATGGTGCCATCACATTTGTGTTGGCCACAGCTTTCTGAATTTAGCAACAGGGCCAGAAAACTCCTTTTTGAGGCTCTTTTGCTTCTATGTTGAGTCAAAGGATATGTATGTTTCACAGTCCACTTACGTGTTCATAAAAGTTTATGTTCAATGTGACCCTAGACTAACAACTTTTAGAAGAATAGGGAATTATCTCCTAAAATTCTGTACGGTTTAATGGCCACAGCTACATCTGCCTCTTGTTCTGTTTTCTTTCTCTTCAGCTGTATTTCAGGATCAGTATCATGAAATCAGCTGCTAGTCTTTGTCATTTAAAGCTCTGCTCTTCTTTTCCACAAAGAATAGCTAACCAGAGCAAGGCATAAGACCTCAACAGAAGTAGGTGTATTGTAATTTGCAAATGAATAAAGACCGCAAACCCCCAAGCCCCATATCCCATTATCTTTCTAATGGAAATACACGAAGAGTTTAACCTGCAGTAAAGAATAATACAGTATTTCAATAGAGAAAACAGATTTTGATTAAATTTTTTTTACCCTAGAGTCCAACTGCTGCATATAAGACCAAAGATATTCTATATTGGCTCCAAAAGGGTGGACGTGAAGAAATGTGGATATGATACCTGTATTAAAAACAAACGCACACAATATTGAAATTACTTTAGACAGTATATCATTAAAATAAGCAAAATAATTCTGAATAGTCTGTTCTTGCAGGTTTTTCAGTATGAATTATGATTCCTATTTTTCTTGCACAACCCAATAAACATAAGAAAATGGCACATTTTTAATACAGTCATAATAACATGGTAAACACAATAGCTCATCTTCAGGAATGACAGCAGTTAGCAAGTAAGTGACCAAGATAATATACTGATGAATAAAGGAATTTCTAAACAAAGACTTGCTGGAAGCATTTCAACTACCAATTTTATGCTTGATTTACCAATATAAAATTGTGGATATTGTAATGGTAAAATTATTGCTTTTTTCCCCTTCACTGGGTGCTCTGTTGTGAAAACGTTTCATATAATTGTGTCACAAACCACACTCCCTCAAATTTTTTCTAGTAATTACACTGATGCTGGTTATGAAAAGTGTTTAATCCATATTACCCCTAACTACTGCTGAAGAAAACACAAATCCTTTTTGACATATTTACTCATTTATTTTCTCTTAAAAGAAAGCCAGTTCTGTCTGTCTTTATTGTT
Source organism: Aythya marila (assembly GCF_965140915.1). Lineage (NCBI taxonomy): Eukaryota > Metazoa > Chordata > Aves > Anseriformes > Anatidae > Aythya > Aythya marila. The sequence goes on along the minus strand of NW_028137424.1, from coordinate 3,968 downwards.
GTTTACAGGATCACTGTAAAAGGTATAGGAATAAAAGTGGTTTAGGAGGAGTCAGGATCTAAGTCTAGTGATTTTTTTCTGCACTGAAAATCAAGTGACAGCACAATGATGACCGGAGAAAACAAGATTTGGGGCATCAGAATTGCTATTAAAAGCACTATCCAATTTCTCCTCTTCTAAACAAACAGTGAAAATACAGAATGTCATGTGTGTTACTTACTGTTTGGGGAGAGTTGAACTGTAAGAATCAGAGCAAATATTTTCAGCTCTGTTTGGATGGGTTTCTTAGCTGAACCACCCTAGGGGAAGTTCCTTATATTTAAAGCATAAACACCAGGATTAAAAATGCTTACAATTGACAAAAATGGGTCACTGTATCTTGTGTACTGCAGGCCATACTGCTTTCTTGATGCTGAATGAATTAGGATAATCTTGGATTTCAGTTTTCCCCAAATACTGTCCATGGTTGAAAATGATAAGTACAATTTAACTCATTTTAGACTGAATTTGCAAAGAGCACCTTTTCCCCTCCCTCGTTTTTCCAATAGCATTTACAGAGTTCTGATCCTGCAAAAGGAGGGACATGTATTTAAGTTGTATGCAATGTCCTCGTAGCAGTTGTCTTCCTTGTATTATGTGTGACCATAAGCACACACACAAGAGTTCTTGAAACAAAAATCAAGACCCACACATTTGGTTGGGTTGACTGGAAATTCTGTTGTATTAAAAAAATGTTTTACCAGTTGTATTGCGTTGGTAAGATGTGTGCCCAAGACTTTATAATTGCAGGAAGCTAGCTCTTCCATGCAAAGCAAAGAAAACATCACCAGAAAACCTTTTGTAGTTACTGAGTGGAGTTCCATCACAACTTTTTTAGTAATTTTGTTTTTCTTTTATAGTCTTTTCCTCCATATACTCTCCAAGGGCAGCATGGGCACCACTAACATTTTTATGCCCCTAAATGCTAGGTACTAGTTACCTGGACCACTGCCTCTGAGTTTTAGTTTTTAGGTATTTTTAAATAGTTTATTTCTATGATTTTATTCTAGGTGAAGGATACAACAGTCCTTGTGGTATTCTTTATAAATATTCATATGGCTAATTCCCTCACCTAATGTCAAAAGCATAAATCTGGCTTGCTTAATACATCAAATACACATATTTTTGCCTGGTGGTTTGCTAATATTTTTTTCCATCCCCTTCTCCTTCAGCATTTTGTCTAATAAACTGTTAATGAGTTATACAGTTCTAACCTGCTAAATTTAGATGTAAAGGAAATCTTCATACACACATGTTACAATTCTAAATGCAGAGCACTCTTTTATTAAACTGCAGATTTTTTCAGAAAGCAAAAGTTCACTTGTATTCTAGGATTTCTCTTACTAAAAGCCAATCTGAATCCAGATGAAAGACAAGAATCTTTTTTTTTTTTTAATTATTTTTTAATGCAAAGGTGCATGCAAATGCATATGCAATCAAAAAAAAAAATATTAAAAGGCAGTTTGTTCTCAAAAAAACTTATTTTGGGTTATCTTACCTATTAATAGTGCCTCTTTCTCTGATTTTAGACCTGGACTTCGTTTCTCCGAATTTTTTTCTCTGTCTTGGTTGACCAATGCTACTGTCAATACATTGATTTCCTATAAAGTTTAAAAAACAAAACAGGTGGTCATGTAGATTTCATTTACTTCAATTAAATCTGTCTGCTTTCTTTTCAACTCTATAAGAAAGATCATTACTTTAATTCACATCTAAAGACAACACAATTATAAATAATTGATTTGTTTGCAGAATATTAAGACACTTTTTGAAGTACCTTTACACCAAGAGCTGCCCAGAAGACAAATTTTGCTTATGGAGTAAGTAATAACTTTGTTGCTAGTGCTTCTTCATTAGAACAGCTTGAAAGATGTGCCATAAAGCGTGGAGATGGTCAGAAAATTCACATTTTCTAGCTATTAAAGCTGTAAACAATGACCGCCTCTAGGGAACATGGCTGGAAACATTCAACTATAGCTATAAGAGTAAATTCAGCAGTCACTAGCAATGTTTCTAGCTACTAGAGCACAAGCATCTACCCTGCTATACTCTCCAGCCAATGCCTGGCATGGTGTTGGACGCTGTCCTAGACAATTCCCAGGCACATTTTGGGGGTCAGCACATTTCAGGAACCGTTCCTATGCAACCACCTTGTTTTGAGGACTGAAAGAGAGCCAGCCTTAAGGGCAAACTGGTTAAGGCTCCTGTTTTGAGCTCCATTTTCTGCAGTCAGGTGGCCTGAACCAGCCAAATCTCAGCCAAGCTATCACATGTGAGATGCTCCATCAGAAGTACACAGGCAGTTGTGTGACACAGATTGCTCTTCTCCTGGGCATATGTGAAGTAAACAAATTATCTCTACTTCAGAGGCATGTAAGTGGCCTCAAAGTGCTTGTGCAGTATTCGAGTATATACATGGGTTGTTTCCATGGAGTGACTGATATGCAGTAGCTTGTTCCTTGGTGAGGTGGTGACTCACACTCCTGCATCTGCTCTGTGAAATGCTCAGCAGTTCTTTGCAAAACCACAGAAGCCGAGAACTTGGGCTGCAGACACGGTGGTCTGAGGTGGGTCTGTTCAGGAACAGTGCTCTTGTTCTGGTTGAGGGAGTCAAGGGGTGCTGCTAGCAGCTGGAGGTGCCACAGGACTGGGCAGCCTTAAACGTAATCAAATTTCAGCTATTTGGTGTAGTGATGTGGCCCATCTAAAACAGGCATTTTAGTGGTGCCTTGCTCCAAAATTCTTGGATAGCATTTTTGCCAATAAAAGGGTGGCATCAGGGCATTTCTGGAGGTGTGCATAATCCACAGTTAAAATAAATAAACAAACAAACAAACAAATAAATAAATAAATAGTGTCAAGTATGCCTTTCTCTAGATGAGTAAAGGCTCTGCTATCTGTGAAATGGGTAAAAAGAGTCAGGCACTTCCTCATTCTCAAAAAATCCCCAAACACGTATGCATACAAAAGAAGCCATGATGTATTCTGTGCTCTTCATGGCTGGCACCAAGGAGCAGCTGCCCAATACGCAGTGCCTGATGGCTCAGATGCATCATGGGTTCAAATGTTCCTCAAGCTGTGAAGTGGAATATGCTGCCATGTGCCAGCTAAGGAACTGTGTGAACATCTCAGTGACTGAATGTGTATCCTTAGCCCCCAGTGACAAGCAACTCTGGTCCACCTCAGCCCACAGTGACAGAGGTGTGGGATGCATTGAGGGACCTTTGGTTTTCTGCAGTTGTAGCAGCCAACTCAGGCAAGTCTCCTGGCCAGGTATCTATGTATAGTTGTGTGCATGTGAGGTAGTGCACTTGCGCTGCCTTTCTAGTCAATAGAAATGAAACTCTTTAGTCATATATTTTGGTTATATACTTTATGTTGAGCTAAATTGGACCTTAGAGATGTCTATTTTATTTTCCTCATTGACTGCAAAGGGAATCTTGTGGTACAGATTTAGACACCTACAGGTTGGAGAGTCAGCAGTTCAAGAGTTGCAGTGATACTTTCTTAAAATAATGGTGCGCTTGAGTGCTCTGACAGCTACATCACCTTGACACCAATGCTCCTGTAGTGCTGCAATGCACAGGGCACATTATAACAGCAGGAATATGCCCTATGTTGTCCAGCGCTGTTGATTCCCCTCCAGCCACAGGCAAAGGCTAATGCAAATACTCATCTGCTGCCAGCCATGACATCCGAGAACAGTGAAAGAAAACCCAGGCAAGAAGCAGAAATAAGGGAAGTGTTCATATGCATTTCTCCATAAGGGCAGCAATGACAAGGGGGTTACGGATCAGAAGAGCCAAGCTGGATGGCAGATTTCCTGATACTGCAGCAAAAGAGCAGAACAACATATGCCACCAGAGCTTGTATAGGTTAAGATGTAACTTCTGACTCCATCAGAGACAGAAAAGCAGTCTAAAAATAAC
>NW_028137425.1:0-51176 GCF_965140915.1 Aythya marila | reverse complement strand
GATGCCGTTCTTGTTTGGGGTGTTTTTGACGTGTTTTGGGGTCTCCGTTGGGTTTTGTTGAGTTCCTAATGGGTTTTATGGTGGTTGGGAGTGGACTTTGGGATTTGGAGAAGATCAGGTAGGTTTAGGGTGGTTTTGGAATTGGGATCCATGCTTTTTGGGGATTTTCTTCCAGTTTTGGGGGTTATCCCGTTCTTTTTTGGGGTGTTTTTGACATGTTTTGATGTCTCTGTTGGGTTTCGTTGGGTTTTCTGTTGGCATCTTGGTGGAAAAGGGTAAATTGTGGGTTTTGGAGAACTTCAGGTAGGTTTAGGGGGACTTTTGGGGTGGATTCATGGTATTTGGGGTTTTCTTCTGTTTTTTGGGGTGATCCTGTTCTTTTTTGGGGTGTTTTTTGACGTGTTTTGGGGTTGTCCGTTGGGTTTTGTTGGGTTCTCGTTGGTCATCATTGTGAAAAAGGGTAAATTGTGGGTTTTGGAGAACATCAGGTAGGCTTAGGGGGACTTTTGGGGTGGATCTATGGCATTTGGGGTTTCTTCTCTTTTTTGGGGAGATCCTGTTCTTTTTTGTTTTTTTTTTTTTTTGTTTTTTTTTGGTTTTTTTTGACATGTTTTTGTCTCCATTGGGTTTCGTTGGGTTTTCCATGGTCATCATGGTGGAAAAGGGTAAATTTGTGGGTTTTGGAGAACATCAGGTAGGTTTAGGCTGGTTTTGGGATTGGATCTGTGCTTTTTGGGGATTTTCTTCCAGTTTATGGGTGATCCCTTTCTTTTTTGGGTGTTTTTGACGTGTTTTGGTGTCTCCTTTTGGGTTTTCGTTTGGTTCATGTTGGTCATCATGGTGAAAATTGTAAATTTTTGGGGGGGGAATTTTCTTCCAGTTTTGGGGGTGATCCCGTTCTTTTTTGGGGTGTTTTTGACATGTTTTGGGGTCTCTGTTGGGTTTTGTTGGGTTCTTGTTTTTCATCATGTTGGAAAAGTTTAACTTGCGTGTTTTGGAGAACATCAGGTAGGTTTAGTGTCGTTTTGGGGTGGATCTATGTTTTTTGGGGATTTTCTTCCAGTTTTGGGGGTGATTCCGTTCTTGTTTGGGGTGTTTTTGACTTGTTTTGGGGTGTCCGTTGGGTTTTAGTTGGATTCTCGTTGGTCCTTAAGGGAAATGGGAGTGGATTGTGGGTTTTGAAGAAGATCAGGTGAGTTTAGGGTGGTTTTGTGGGGAAATTCATAGTTTTTGGTGTTTTTTCTTCAGATTCAGTTCTTTTTTGGGGTGTTTTTGACGTGTTTTGGGGTTTCCGTTGGGTTTCGTTGAGTTCCTAATGGGTTTTATGGTGGTTGGGAGTGGACATTTGGATTTGGAGAACATCAGGTACGTTTAGAGTGGTTTTGGGATTGGATCCGTGCTTTTTGGGGTTTTCTTTGGTTTTGGGGGTGATCCTGTTCTTGTTTGGGGTGTTTTTGACGTGTGTTGGGTTCTCTGTTGGGTTTTCCGTGGTCATCATGGTGGAAAAGTGTAAATTGTGGGTTTTGGAGAACATCAGGTAGGTTTAGGGGGACTTTTGGTGTGGATCTATGGCTTTTGGGGTTTTCTTTCGTTTTTAGGGTTTATCCCGTTCTTGTTTGGGGTGTTTTTGACTTCTTTTGGGGTCTCCGTTGGGTTTCGTTGGGTTTTCCATGGTCATCATGTTGGAAAATTGTAAATTGTGGGTTTTGGAGATCATCAGGTAGGTTTAGGGTGGTTTTGGGGTGGATCTATGATTTTGAAGGATTTTCTTCCAATTTTGGGGGTGATCCCTTTCTTTTTTTTTTTTTTTTTTTTTTTTTTTTTTTTTTTTTGACGTGTTTTGTGGTCTCCGTTGGGTTTCGTTGGGTTTTCCATGGTCATCAATGTGGAAAAGTGTAAATTGTGGGTTTTGGAGAACTTCAGGTTGGTTTAGGGGGATTTTTGGTGTGGATCTATGGCTTTTGGGGTTTTCTTTCGTTGTTGGGGTTGAACCAGTTCTTTTTTGGGGTGTTTTTGACGTTTTTGGGGTCTCCGTTGGGTTTTGTTGGGTTCTCGTTGGTCGTTAAGCTAAACGGGAGTGGATTGTGGGTTTTGAAGAAGATCAGGTAAGTTTAGGGTGATTTGGGAGGGAAATGCATAGTTTTGTTTTTTTTTTCCTTCTGATCCAGTTCTTTTTTGGGGTGTTTTTGACGTGTTTTGGGGTTTCCGTTGCGTTTTGTTGAGTTCCTAATGGGTTTTATGGTGGGTGGGAGTGGATTTTGGGATTTGGAGAAGATCAGGTAGGTTTAAGGGTTTTCTTGGGGTTAAATCATGTATTTTCTTCTGATCCGGTTTGCTTTTGGGGTGTTTTTGAGGTGTTTTGGGGTTTCTGTTGCATTTTGTTGAGTTCCTAATGGGTTTTATGGTGGTTGGGAGTGGACTTTGGGATTTGGAGAAGATCAGGTAGGTTTAGGGTGGTTTTGGAATTGGATCCATGCTTTTGGGGATTTTCTTCCAGTTTTGGGGGTTATCCCGTTCTTTTTTGGGGTGTTTTTGACATGTTTTGATGTCTCTGTTGGGTTTCGTTGGGTTTTCTGTTGGCATCTTGGTGGAAAAGGGTAAATTGTGGGTTTTGGAGAAACTTCAGGTAGGTTTAGGGGGACTTTTGGGGTGGATTCATGGTATTTTGGGTTTTCTTCTGTTTTTTGGGGTGATCCTGTTCTTTTTTGGGGTGTTTTTGACGTGTTTTGGGGTTGTCCGTTGGGTTTTGTTGGGTTCTCGTTGGTCATCAATGTGAAAAAGGGTAAATTGTGGGTTTTGGAGAACATCAGGTAGGCTTAGGGGACTTTTGGGGTGGATCTATGGCATTTGGGGTTTTCTTCTCTTTTTTGGGGAGATCCTGTTCTTTTTTGTTTTTTTTTTTTTTGTTTTTTTTTGGTTTTTTTTGACATGTTTTTTGTCTCCATTGGGTTTCGTTGGGTTTTCCATGGTCATCATGGTGGAAAAGGGTAAATTTGTGGGTTTTGGAGAACATCAGGTAGGTTTAGGCTGGTTTTGGGATTGGATCTGTGCTTTTTGGGGATTTTCTTCCAGTTTATGGGTGATCCCTTTCTTTTTTGGGGTGTTTTTGACGTGTTTTGGTGTCTCCTTTTGGGTTTTCGTTTGGTTCATGTTGGTCATCATGGTGAAAATTGTAAATTTTTGGGGGGGGAATTTTCTTCCAGTTTTGGGGGTGATCCCGTTCTTTTTTGGGGTGTTTTTGACATGTTTTGGGGTCTCTGTTGGGTTTTGTTGGGTTCTTGTTTTTCATCATGTTGGAAAAGTTTAACTTGCGTGTTTTGGAGAACATCAGGTAGGTTTAGTGTCGTTTTGGGGTGGATCTATGTTTTTTGGGGATTTTCTTCCAGTTTTGGGGGTGATTCCGTTCTTGTTTGGGGTTGTTTTTGACTTGTTTTGGGGTGTCCGTTGGGTTTTAGTTGGATTCTCGTTGGTCCTTAAGGGAAATGGGAGTGGATTGTGGGTTTTGAAGAAGATCAGGTGAGTTTAGGGTGGTTTTGTGGGGAAATTCATAGTTTTTGGTGTTTTTCTTCTGATTCAGTTCTTTTTTGGGGTGTTTTTGACGTGTTTTGGGGTTTCCGTTGGGTTTCGTTGAGTTCCTAATGGGTTTTATGGTGGTTGGGAGTGGACATTTGGATTTGGAGAACATCAGGTACGTTTAGAGTGGTTTTGGGATTGGATCCGTGCTTTTTGGGGTTTTCTTTGGTTTTGGGGGTGATCCTGTTCTTGTTTGGGTGTTTTTGACGTGTGTTGGGTTCTCTGTTGGGTTTTCCGTGGTCATCATGGTGGAAAAGTGTAAATTGTGGGTTTTGGAGAACATCAGGTAGGTTTAGGGGGACTTTTGGTGTGGATCTATGGCTTTTGGGGTTTTCTTTCGTTTTTAGGGTTTATCCCGTTCTTGTTTGGGGTGTTTTTGACTTCTTTTGGGGTCTCCGTTGGGTTTCGTTGGGTTTTCCATGGTCATCATGTTGGAAAATTGTAAATTGTGGGTTTTGGAGATCATCAGGTAGGTTTAGGGTGGTTTTGGGGTGGATCTATGATTTTGAAGGATTTTCTTCCAATTTTGGGGGTGATCCCTTTCTTTTTTTTTTTTTTTTTTTTTTTTTTTTTTTGACGTGTTTGTGGTCTCCGTTGGGTTTCGTTGGGTTTTCCATGGTCATCAATGTGGAAAAGTGTAAATTGTGGGTTTTGGAGAACTTCAGGTTGGTTTAGGGGGATTTTTGGTGTGGATCTATGGCTTTTGGGGTTTTCTTTCGTTGTTGGGGTTGAACCAGTTCTTTTTTGGGGTGTTTTTGACGTTTTTGGGGTCTCCGTTGGGTTTTGTTGGGTTCTCGTTGGTCGTTAAGCTAAACGGGAGTGGATTGTGGGTTTTGAAGAAGATCAGGTAAGTTTAGGGTGATTTGGGAGGGAAATGCATAGTTTGTTTTTTTTTTCCTTCTGATCCATTTCTTTTTTGGGGTGTTTTTGACGTGTTTTGGGGTTTCCGTTGCGTTTTGTTGAGTTCCTAATGGGTTTTATGGTGGGTGGGAGTGGATTTTGGGATTTGGAGAAGATCAGGTAGGTTTAAGGGTTTTCTTGGGGTTAAATCACGTATTTTCTTCTGATCCGGTTTGCTTTTGGGGTGTTTTTGAGGTGTTTTGGGGTTGTCCGTTGGGTTTTTGTTGGGTTCTTGTTGGTCATCATTGTGAAAAAGGGTAAATTGTGGGTTTTGGAGAACATCAGGTAGGCTTAGGGGGACTTTTGGGGTGGATCTATGGCATTTGGGGTTTTCTTCTCTTTTTTGGGGAGATCCTGTTCTTTTTTTTTTTTTTTTTTTTTTTGTTTTTTTTGACATGTTTTTTGTCTCCATTGGGTTTCGTTGGGTTTTCCATGGTCATCATGGTGGAAAAGGGTAAATTTGTGGGTTTTGGAGAACATCAGGTAGGTTTAGGCTGGTTTTGGGATTGGATCTGTGCTTTTTGGGGATTTTCTTCCAGTTTATGGGTGATCCCTTTCTTTTTTGGGGTGTTTTTGACGTGTTTTGGTGTCTCCTTTTGGGTTTTCGTTTGGTTCATGTTGGTCATCATGGTGAAAATTGTAAATTTTTGGGGGGGGAATTTTCTTCCAGTTTTGGGGGTGATCCCGTTCTTTTTTGGGGTGTTTTTGACATGTTTTGGGGTCTCTGTTGGGTTTTGTTGGGTTCTTGTTTTTCATCATGTTGGAAAAGTTTAACTTGCGTGTTTTGGAGAACATCAGGTAGGTTTAGTGTCGTTTTGGGGTGGATCTATGTTTTTTGGGGATTTTCTTCCAGTTTTGGGGGTGATTCCGTTCTTGTTTGGGGTGTTTTTGACTTGTTTTGGGGTGTCCGTTGGGTTTTAGTTGGATTCTCGTTGGTCCTTAAGGGAAATGGGAGTGGATTGTGGGTTTTGAAGAAGATCAGGTGAGTTTAGGGTGGTTTTGTGGGGAAATTCATAGTTTTTGGTGTTTTTTCTTCTGATTCAGTTCTTTTTTGGGGTGTTTTTGACGTGTTTTGGGGTTTCCGTTGGGTTTCGTTGAGTTCCTAATGGGTTTTATGGTGGTTGGGAGTGGACATTTGGATTTGGAGAACATCAGGTACGTTTAGAGTGGTTTTGGGATTGGATCCGTGCTTTTTGGGGTTTTCTTTGGTTTTGGGGGTGATCCTGTTCTTGTTTGGGGTGTTTTTGACGTGTTTTGGGTTCTCTGTTGGGTTTTCCGTGGTCATCATGGTGGAAAAGTGTAAATTGTGGGTTTTGGAGAACATCAGGTAGGTTTAGGGGGACTTTTGGTGTGGATCTATGGCTTTTGGGGTTTTCTTTCGTTTTTAGGGTTTATCCCGTTCTTGTTTGGGGTGTTTTTGACTTCTTTTGGGGTCTCCGTTGGGTTTCGTTGGGTTTTCCATGGTCATCATGTTGGAAAATTGTAAATTGTGGGTTTTGGAGATCATCAGGTAGGTTTAGGGTGGTTTTGGGGTGGATCTATGATTTTGAAGGATTTTCTTCCAATTTTGGGGGTGATCCCTTTCTTTTTTTTTTTTTTTTTTTTTTTTTTTTTTTTTTTTGACGTGTTTTGTGGTCTCCGTTGGGTTTCGTTGGGTTTTCCATGGTCATCAATGTGGAAAAGTGTAAATTGTGGGTTTTGGAGAACTTCAGGTTGGTTTAGGGGGATTTTTGGTGTGGATCTATGGCTTTTGGGGTTTTCTTTCGTTGTTGGGGTTGAACCAGTTCTTTTTTGGGGTGTTTTTGACGTTTTTGGGGTCTCCGTTGGGTTTTGTTGGGTTCTCGTTGGTCGTTAAGTTAAACGGGAGTGGATTGTGGGTTTTGAAGAAGATCAGGTAAGTTTAGGGTGATTTGGGAGGGAAATGCATAGTTTTGTTTTTTTTTTCCTTCTGATCCAGTTCTTTTTTGGGGTGTTTTTGACGTGTTTTGGGGTTTCCGTTGCGTTTTGTTGAGTTCCTAATGGGTTTTATGGTGGGTGGGAGTGGATTTTGGGATTTGGAGAAGATCAGGTAGGTTTAAGGGTTTTCTTGGGGTTAAATCACATATTTTCTTCTGATCCGGTTTGCTTTTGGGGTGTTTTTGAGGTGTTTTGGGGTTTCTGTTGCATTTTGTTGAGTTCCTAATGGGTTTTATGGTGGTTGGGAGTGGACTTTGGGATTTGGAGAAGATCAGGTAGGTTTAGGGTGGTTTTGGAATTGGATCCATGCTTTTTGGGGATTTTCTTCCAGTTTTGGGGGTTATCCCGTTCTTTTTTGGGGTGTTTTTGACATGTTTTGATGTCTCTGTTGGGTTTCGTTGGGTTTTCTGTTGGCATCTTGGTGGAAAAGGGTAAATTGTGGGTTTTGGAGAACTTCAGGTAGGTTTAGGGGGACTTTTGGGGTGGATTCATGGTATTTGGGGTTTTCTTCTGTTTTTTGGGGTGATCCTGTTCTTTTTTGGGGTGTTTTTGACGTGTTTTGGGGTTGTCCGTTGGGTTTTGTTGGGTTCTCGTTGGTCATCATTGTGAAAAAGGGTAAATTGTGGGTTTTGGAGAACATCAGGTAGGCTTAGGGGGACTTTTGGGGTGGATCTATGGCATTTGGGGTTTTCTTCTCTTTTTTGGGGAGATCCTGTTCTTTTTTGTTTTTTTTTTTTTGTTTTTTTTTGGTTTTTTTTGACATGTTTTTTGTCTCCATTGGGTTTCGTTGGGTTTTCCATGGTCATCATGGTGGAAAAGGGTAAATTTGTGGGTTTTGGAGAACATCAGGTAGGTTTAGGCTGGTTTTGGGATTGGATCTGTGCTTTTTGGGGATTTTCTTCCAGTTTATGGGTGATCCCTTTCTTTTTTGGGGTGTTTTTGACGTGTTTTGGTGTCTCCTTTTGGGTTTTCGTTTGGTTCATGTTGGTCATCATGGTGAAAATTGTAAATTTTTGGGGGGGGAATTTTCTTCCAGTTTTGGGGGTGATCCCGTTCTTTTTTGGGGTGTTTTTGACATGTTTTGGGGTCTCTGTTGGGTTTTGTTGGGTTCTTGTTTTTCATCATGTTGGAAAAGTTTAACTTGCGTGTTTTGGAGAACATCAGGTAGGTTTAGTGTCGTTTTGGGGTGGATCTATGTTTTTTGGGGATTTTCTTCCAGTTTTGGGGGTGATTCCGTTCTTGTTTGGGGTGTTTTTGACTTGTTTTGGGGTGTCCGTTGGGTTTTAGTTGGATTCTCGTTGGTCCTTAAGGGAAATGGGAGTGGATTGTGGGTTTTGAAGAAGATCAGGTGAGTTTAGGGTGGTTTTGTGGGGAAATTCATAGTTTTTGGTGTTTTTTCTTCTGATTCAGTTCTTTTTTGGGGTGTTTTTGACGTGTTTTGGGGTTTCCGTTGGGTTTCGTTGAGTTCCTAATGGGTTTTATGGTGGTTGGGAGTGGACATTTGGATTTGGAGAACATCAGGTACGTTTAGAGTGGTTTTGGGATTGGATCCGTGCTTTTTGGGGTTTTCTTTGGTTTTGGGGGTGATCCTGTTCTTGTTTGGGGTGTTTTTGACGTGTGTTGGGTTCTCTGTTGGGTTTTCCGTGGTCATCATGGTGGAAAAGTGTAAATTGTGGGTTTTGGAGAACATCAGGTAGGTTTAGGGGGACTTTTGGTGTGGATCTATGGCTTTTGGGGTTTTCTTTCGTTTTTAGGGTTTATCCCGTTCTTGTTTGGGGTGTTTTTGACTTCTTTTGGGGTCTCCGTTGGGTTTCGTTGGGTTTTCCATGGTCATCATGTTGGAAAATTGTAAATTGTGGGTTTTGGAGATCATCAGGTAGGTTTAGGGTGGTTTTGGGGTGGATCTATGATTTTGAAGGATTTTCTTCCAATTTTGGGGGTGATCCCTTTCTTTTTTTTTTTTTTTTTTTTTTTTTTTTTTTGACGTGTTTTGTGGTCTCCGTTGGGTTTCGTTGGGTTTTCCATGGTCATCAATGTGGAAAAGTGTAAATTGTGGGTTTTGGAGAACTTCAGGTTGGTTTAGGGGGATTTTTGGTGTGGATCTATGGCTTTTGGGGTTTTCTTTCGTTGTTGGGGTTGAACCAGTTCTTTTTTGGGGTGTTTTTGACGTTTTTGGGGTCTCCGTTGGGTTTTGTTGGGTTCTCGTTGGTCGTTAAGCTAAACGGGAGTGGATTGTGGGTTTTGAAGAAGATCAGGTAAGTTTAGGGTGATTTGGGAGGGAAATGCATAGTTTTGTTTTTTTTTTCCTTCTGATCCATTTCTTTTTTGGGGTGTTTTTGACGTGTTTTGGGGTTTCCGTTGCGTTTTGTTGAGTTCCTAATGGGTTTTATGGTGGGTGGGAGTGGATTTTGGGATTTGGAGAAGATCAGGTAGGTTTAAGGGTTTTCTTGGGGTTAAATCACGTATTTTCTTCTGATCCGGTTTGCTTTTGGGGTGTTTTTGAGGTGTTTTGGGGTTGTCCGTTGGGTTTTGTTGGGTTCTTGTTGGTCATCATTGTGAAAAAGGGTAAATTGTGGGTTTTGGAGAACATCAGGTAGGCTTAGGGGGACTTTTGGGGTGGATCTATGGCATTTGGGGTTTTCTTCTCTTTTTTGGGGAGATCCTGTTCTTTTTTTTTTTTTTTTTTTTTTTTTGTTTTTTTTGACATGTTTTTTGTCTCCATTGGGTTTCGTTGGGTTTTCCATGGTCATCATGGTGGAAAAGGGTAAATTTGTGGGTTTTGGAGAACATCAGGTAGGTTTAGGCTGGTTTTGGGATTGGATCTGTGCTTTTTGGGGATTTTCTTCCAGTTTATGGGTGATCCCTTTCTTTTTTGGGGTGTTTTTGACGTGTTTTGGTGTCTCCTTTTGGGTTTTCGTTTGGTTCATGTTGGTCATCATGGTGAAAATTGTAAATTTTTGGGGGGGGAATTTTCTTCCAGTTTTGGGGGTGATCCCGTTCTTTTTTGGGGTGTTTTTGACATGTTTTGGGGTCTCTGTTGGGTTTTGTTGGGTTCTTGTTTTTCATCATGTTGGAAAAGTTTAACTTGCGTGTTTTGGAGAACATCAGGTAGGTTTAGTGTCGTTTTGGGGTGGATCTATGTTTTTTGGGGATTTTCTTCCAGTTTTGGGGGTGATTCCGTTCTTGTTTGGGGTGTTTTTGACTTGTTTTGGGGTGTCCGTTGGGTTTTAGTTGGATTCTCGTTGGTCCTTAAGGGAAATGGGAGTGGATTGTGGGTTTTGAAGAAGATCAGGTGAGTTTAGGGTGGTTTTGTGGGGAAATTCATAGTTTTTGGTGTTTTTTCTTCTGATTCAGTTCTTTTTTGGGGTGTTTTTGACGTGTTTTGGGGTTTCCGTTGGGTTTCGTTGAGTTCCTAATGGGTTTTATGGTGGTTGGGAGTGGACATTTGGATTTGGAGAACATCAGGTACGTTTAGAGTGGTTTTGGGATTGGATCCGTGCTTTTTGGGGTTTTCTTTGGTTTTGGGGGTGATCCTGTTCTTGTTTGGGGTGTTTTTGACGTGTTTTGGGTTCTCTGTTGGGTTTTCCGTGGTCATCATGGTGGAAAAGTGTAAATTGTGGGTTTTGGAGAACATCAGGTAGGTTTAGGGGGACTTTTGGTGTGGATCTATGGCTTTTGGGGTTTTCTTTCGTTTTTAGGGTTTATCCCGTTCTTGTTTGGGGTGTTTTTGACTTCTTTTGGGGTCTCCGTTGGGTTTCGTTGGGTTTTCCATGGTCATCATGTTGGAAAATTGTAAATTGTGGGTTTTGGAGATCATCAGGTAGGTTTAGGGTGGTTTTGGGGTGGATCTATGATTTTGAAGGATTTTCTTCCAATTTTGGGGGTGATCCCTTTCTTTTTTTTTTTTTTTTTTTTTTTTTTTTTTTTTTTTTGACGTGTTTTGTGGTCTCCGTTGGGTTTCGTTGGGTTTTCCATGGTCATCAATGTGGAAAAGTGTAAATTGTGGGTTTTGGAGAACTTCAGGTTGGTTTAGGGGGATTTTTGGTGTGGATCTATGGCTTTTGGGGTTTTCTTTCGTTGTTGGGGTTGAACCAGTTCTTTTTTGGGGTGTTTTTGACGTTTTTGGGGTCTCCGTTGGGTTTTGTTGGGTTCTCGTTGGTCGTTAAGCTAAACGGGAGTGGATTGTGGGTTTTGAAGAAGATCAGGTAAGTTTAGGGTGATTTGGGAGGGAAATGCATAGTTTTGTTTTTTTTTTTCCTTCTGATCCAGTTCTTTTTTGGGGTGTTTTTGACGTGTTTTGGGGTTTCCGTTGCGTTTTGTTGAGTTCCTAATGGGTTTTATGGTGGGTGGGAGTGGATTTTGGGATTTGGAGAAGATCAGGTAGGTTTAAGGGTTTTCTTGGGGTTAAATCATGTATTTTCTTCTGATCCGGTTTGCTTTTGGGGTGTTTTTGAGGTGTTTTGGGGTTTCTGTTGCATTTTGTTGAGTTCCTAATGGGTTTTATGGTGGTTGGGAGTGGACTTTGGGATTTGGAGAAGATCAGGTAGGTTTAGGGTGGTTTTGGAATTGGATCCATGCTTTTTGGGGATTTTCTTCCAGTTTTGGGGGTTATCCCGTTCTTTTTTGGGGTGTTTTTGACATGTTTTGATGTCTCTGTTGGGTTTCGTTGGGTTTTCTGTTGGCATCTTGGTGGAAAAGGGTAAATTGTGGGTTTTGGAGAACTTCAGGTAGGTTTAGGGGGACTTTTGGGGTGGATTCATGGTATTTGGGGTTTTCTTCTGTTTTTTGGGGTGATCCTGTTCTTTTTTGGGGTGTTTTTGACGTGTTTTGGGGTTGTCCGTTGGGTTTTGTTGGGTTCTCGTTGGTCATCATTGTGAAAAAGGGTAAATTGTGGGTTTTGGAGAACATCAGGTAGGCTTAGGGGGACTTTTGGGGTGGATCTATGGCATTTGGGGTTTTCTTCTCTTTTTTGGGGAGATCCTGTTCTTTTTTGTTTTTTTTTTTTTGTTTTTTTTTTGGTTTTTTTTGACATGTTTTTTGTCTCCATTGGGTTTCGTTGGGTTTTCCATGGTCATCATGGTGGAAAAGGGTAAATTTGTGGGTTTTGGAGAACATCAGGTAGGTTTAGGCTGGTTTTGGGATTGGATCTGTGCTTTTTGGGGATTTTCTTCCAGTTTATGGGTGATCCCTTTCTTTTTTGGGGTGTTTTTGACGTGTTTTGGTGTCTCCTTTTGGGTTTTCGTTTGGTTCATGTTGGTCATCATGGTGAAAATTGTAAATTTTTGGGGGGGGGAATTTTCTTCCAGTTTTGGGGGTGATCCCGTTCTTTTTGGGGGTGTTTTTGACATGTTTTGGGGTCTCTGTTGGGTTTTGTTGGGTTCTTGTTTTTCATCATGTTGGAAAAGTTTAACTTGCGTGTTTTGGAGAACATCAGGTAGGTTTAGTGTCGTTTTGGGGTGGATCTATGTTTTTTGGGGATTTTCTTCCAGTTTTGGGGGTGATTCCGTTCTTGTTTGGGGTGTTTTTGACTTGTTTTGGGGTGTCCGTTGGGTTTTAGTTGGATTCTCGTTGGTCCTTAAGGGAAATGGGAGTGGATTGTGGGTTTTGAAGAAGATCAGGTGAGTTTAGGGTGGTTTTGTGGGGAAATTCATAGTTTTTGGTGTTTTTTCTTCTGATTCAGTTCTTTTTTGGGGTGTTTTTGACGTGTTTTGGGGTTTCCGTTGGGTTTCGTTGAGTTCCTAATGGGTTTTATGGTGGTTGGGAGTGGACATTTGGATTTGGAGAACATCAGGTACGTTTAGAGTGGTTTTGGGATTGGATCCGTGCTTTTTGGGGTTTTCTTTGGTTTTGGGGGTGATCCTGTTCTTGTTTGGGGTGTTTTTGACGTGTTTTGGGTTCTCTGTTGGGTTTTCCGTGGTCATCATGGTGGAAAAGTGTAAATTGTGGGTTTTGGAGAACGTCAGGTAGGTTTAGGGGGACTTTTGGTGTGGATCTATGGCTTTTGGGGTTTTCTTTCGTTTTTAGGGTTTATCCCGTTCTTGTTTGGGGTGTTTTTGACTTCTTTTGGGGTCTCCGTTGGGTTTCGTTGGGTTTTCCATGGTCATCATGTTGGAAAATTGTAAATTGTGGGTTTTGGAGATCATCAGGTAGGTTTAGGGTGGTTTTGGGGTGGATCTATGATTTTGAAGGATTTTCTTCCAATTTTGGGGGTGATCCCTTTCTTTTTTTTTTTTTTTTTTTTTTTTTTTTTTTTTTTGACGTGTTTTGTGGTCTCCGTTGGGTTTCGTTGGGTTTTCCATGGTCATCAATGTGGAAAAGTGTAAATTGTGGGTTTTGGAGAACTTCAGGTTGGTTTAGGGGGATTTTTGGTGTGGATCTATGGCTTTTGGGGTTTTCTTTCGTTGTTGGGGTTGAACCAGTTCTTTTTTGGGGTGTTTTTGACGTTTTTGGGGTCTCCGTTGCGTTTTGTTGGGTTCTCGTTGGTCGTTAAGCTAAACGGGAGTGGATTGTGGGTTTTGAAGAAGATCAGGTAAGTTTAGGGTGATTTGGGAGGGAAATGCATAGTTTTGTTTTTTTTTTTCCTTCTGATCCAGTTCTTTTTTGGGGTGTTTTTGACGTGTTTTGGGGTTTCCGTTGCGTTTTGTTGAGTTCCTAATGGGTTTTATGGTGGGTGGGAGTGGATTTTGGGATTTGGAGAAGAACAGGTAGGTTTAAGTGTTTTCTTGGGGTTAAATCACGTATTTTCTTCTGATCCGGTTTGCTTTTGGGGTGTTTTTGAGGTGTTTTGGGGTTTCTGTTGCATTTTGTTGAGTTCCTAATGGGTTTTATGGTGGTTGGGAGTGGACTTTGGGATTTGGAGAAGATCAGGTAGGTTTAGGGTGGTTTTGGAATTGGATCCATGCTTTTTGGGGATTTTCTTCCAGTTTTGGGGGTTATCCCGTTCTTTTTTGGGGTGTTTTTGACATGTTTTGATGTCTCTGTTGGGTTTCGTTGGGTTTTCTGTTGGCATCTTGGTGGAAAAGGGTAAATTGTGGGTTTTGGAGAACTTCAGGTAGGTTTAGGGGGACTTTTGGGGTGGATTCATGGTATTTGGGGTTTTCTTCTGTTTTTTGGGGTGATCCTGTTCTTTTTTGGGGTGTTTTTGACGTGTTTTGGGGTTGTCCGTTGGGTTTTGTTGGGTTCTCGTTGGTCATCATTGTGAAAAAGGGTAAATTGTGGGTTTTGGAGAACATCAGGTAGGCTTAGGGGGACTTTTGGGGTGGATCTATGGCATTTGGGGTTTTCTTCTCTTTTTTGGGGAGATCCTGTTCTTTTTTGTTTTTTTTTTTTTGGTTTTTTTTTGGTTTTTTTTGACATGTTTTTTGTCTCCATTGGGTTTCGTTGGGTTTTCCATGGTCATCATGGTGGAAAAGGGTAAATTTGTGGGTTTTGGAGAACATCAGGTAGGTTTAGGCTGGTTTTGGGATTGGATCTGTGCTTTTTGGGGATTTTCTTCCAGTTTATGGGTGATCCCTTTCTTTTTTGGGGTGTTTTTGACGTGTTTTGGTGTCTCCTTTTGGGTTTTCGTTTGGTTCATGTTGGTCATCATGGTGAAAATTGTAAATTTTTGGGGGGGGGAATTTTCTTCCAGTTTTGGGGGTGATCCCGTTCTTTTTGGGGGTGTTTTTGACATGTTTTGGGGTCTCTGTTGGGTTTTGTTGGGTTCTTGTTTTTCATCATGTTGGAAAAGTTTAACTTGCGTGTTTTGGAGAACATCAGGTAGGTTTAGTGTCGTTTTGGGGTGGATCTATGTTTTTTGGGGATTTTCTTCCAGTTTTGGGGGTGATTCCGTTCTTGTTTGGGGTGTTTTTGACTTGTTTTGGGGTGTCCGTTGGGTTTTAGTTGGATTCTCGTTGGTCCTTAAGGGAAATGGGAGTGGATTGTGGGTTTTGAAGAAGATCAGGTGAGTTTAGGGTGGTTTTGTGGGGAAATTCATAGTTTTTGGTGTTTTTTCTTCTGATTCAGTTCTTTTTTGGGGTGTTTTTGACGTGTTTTGGGGTTTCCGTTGGGTTTCGTTGAGTTCCTAATGGGTTTTATGGTGGTTGGGAGTGGACATTTGGATTTGGAGAACATCAGGTACGTTTAGAGTGGTTTTGGGATTGGATCCGTGCTTTTTGGGGTTTTCTTTGGTTTTGGGGGTGATCCTGTTCTTGTTTGGGGTGTTTTTGACGTGTTTTGGGTTCTCTGTTGGGTTTTCCGTGGTCATCATGGTGGAAAAGTGTAAATTGTGGGTTTTGGAGAACTTCAGGTTGGTTTAGGGGGATTTTTGGTGTGGATCTATGGCTTTTGGGGTTTTCTTTCGTTGTTGGGGTTGAACCAGTTCTTTTTTGGGGTGTTTTTGACGTTTTTGGGGTCTCCGTTGCGTTTTGTTGGGTTCTCGTTGGTCGTTAAGCTAAACGGGAGTGGATTGTGGGTTTTGAAGAAGATCAGGTAAGTTTAGGGTGATTTGGGAGGGAAATGCATAGTTTTGTTTTTTTTTTCCTTCTGATCCAGTTCTTTTTTGGGGTGTTTTTGACGTGTTTTGGGGTTTCCGTTGCGTTTTGTTGAGTTCCTAATGGGTTTTATGGTGGGTGGGAGTGGATTTTGGGATTTGGAGAAGATCAGGTAGGTTTAAGGGTTTTCTTGGGGTTAAATCACGTATTTTCTTCTGATCCGGTTTGCTTTTGGGGTGTTTTTGAGGTGTTTTGGGGTTGTCCGTTGGGTTTTGTTGGGTTCTCGTTGGTCATCATTGTGAAAAAGGGTAAATTGTGGGTTTTGGAGAACATCAGGTAGGCTTAGGGGGACTTTTGGGGTGGATCTATGGCATTTGGGGTTTTCTTCTCTTTTTTGGGGAGATCCTGTTCTTTTTTGTTTGTTTTTTTTTTTTTTTTTTTTTTTTTTTTTGACATGTTTTTTGTCTCCATTGGGTTTCGTTGGGTTTTCCATGGTCATCATGGTGGAAAAGGGTAAATTTGTGGGTTTTGGAGAACATCAGGTAGGTTTAGGCTGGTTTTGGGATTGGATCTGTGCTTTTTGGGGATTTTCTTCCAGTTTATGGGTGATCCCTTTCTTTTTTGGGGTGTTTTTGACGTGTTTTGGTGTCTCCTTTTGGGTTTTCGTTTGGTTCATGTTGGTCATCATGGTGAAAATTGTAAATTTTTGGGGGG
Source organism: Aythya marila (assembly GCF_965140915.1). Classification (NCBI taxonomy): domain Eukaryota; kingdom Metazoa; phylum Chordata; class Aves; order Anseriformes; family Anatidae; genus Aythya; species Aythya marila. Next base: position 35,562 of record NW_028137425.1, on the reverse strand, counting down.
GGAATTTTCTTCCAGTTTTGGGGGTGATCCCGTTCTTTTTTGGGGTGTTTTTGACATGTTTTGGGGTCTCTGTTGGGTTTTGTTGGGTTCTTGTTTTTCATCATGTTGGAAAAGTTTAACTTGCGTGTTTTGGAGAACATCAGGTAGGTTTAGTGTCGTTTTGGGGTGGATCTATGTTTTTTGGGGATTTTCTTCCAGTTTTGGGGGTGATTCCGTTCTTGTTTGGGGTGTTTTTGACTTGTTTTGGGGTGTCCGTTGGGTTTTAGTTGGATTCTCGTTGGTCCTTAAGGGAAATGGGAGTGGATTGTGGGTTTTGAAGAAGATCAGGTGAGTTTAGGGTGGTTTTGTGGGGAAATTCATAGTTTTTGGTGTTTTTTCTTCTGATTCAGTTCTTTTTTGGGGTGTTTTTGACGTGTTTTGGGGTTTCCGTTGGGTTTCGTTGAGTTCCTAATGGGTTTTATGGTGGTTGGGAGTGGACATTTGGATTTGGAGAACATCAGGTACGTTTAGAGTGGTTTTGGGATTGGATCCGTGCTTTTTGGGGTTTTCTTTGGTTTTGGGGGTGATCCTGTTCTTGTTTGGGGTGTTTTTGACGTGTTTTGGGTTCTCTGTTGGGTTTTCCGTGGTCATCATGGTGGAAAAGTGTAAATTGTGGGTTTTGGAGAACATCAGGTAGGTTTAGGGGGACTTTTGGTGTGGATCTATGGCTTTTGGGGTTTTCTTTCGTTTTTAGGGTTTATCCCGTTCTTGTTTGGGGTGTTTTTGACTTCTTTTGGGGTCTCCGTTGGGTTTCGTTGGGTTTTCCATGGTCATCATGTTGGAAAATTGTAAATTGTGGGTTTTGGAGATCATCAGGTAGGTTTAGGGTGGTTTTGGGGTGGATCTATGATTTTGAAGGATTTTCTTCCAATTTTGGGGGTGATCCCTTTCTTTTTTTTTTTTTTTTTTTTTTTTTTTTTTTGACGTGTTTTGTGGTCTCCGTTGGGTTTCGTTGGGTTTTCCATGGTCATCAATGTGGAAAAGTGTAAATTGTGGGTTTTGGAGAACTTCAGGTTGGTTTAGGGGGATTTTTGGTGTGGATCTATGGCTTTTGGGGTTTTCTTTCGTTGTTGGGGTTGAACCAGTTCTTTTTTGGGGTGTTTTTGACGTTTTTGGGGTCTCCGTTGGGTTTTGTTGGGTTCTCGTTGGTCGTTAAGCTAAACGGGAGTGGATTGTGGGTTTTGAAGAAGATCAGGTAAGTTTAGGGTGATTTGGGAGGGAAATGCATAGTTTTGTTTTTTTTTTCCTTCTGATCCAGTTCTTTTTTGGGGTGTTTTTGACGTGTTTTGGGGTTTCCGTTGCGTTTTGTTGAGTTCCTAATGGGTTTTATGGTGGGTGGGAGTGGATTTTGGGATTTGGAGAAGATCAGGTAGGTTTAAGGGTTTTCTTGGGGTTAAATCACGTATTTTCTTCTGATCCGGTTTGCTTTTGGGGTGTTTTTGAGGTGTTTTGGGGTTTCTGTTGCATTTTGTTGAGTTCCTAATGGGTTTTATGGTGGTTGGGAGTGGACTTTGGGATTTGGAGAAGATCAGGTAGGTTTAGGGTGGTTTTGGAATTGGATCCATGCTTTTTGGGGATTTTCTTCCAGTTTTGGGGGTTATCCCGTTCTTTTTTGGGGTGTTTTTGACATGTTTTGATGTCTCTGTTGGGTTTCGTTGGGTTTTCTGTTGGCATCTTGGTGGAAAAGGGTAAATTGTGGGTTTTGGAGAACATCAGGTAGGTTTAGGGGGACTTTTGGGGTGGATTCATGGTATTTGGGGTTTTCTTCTGTTTTTTGGGGTGATCCTGTTCTTTTTTGGGGTGTTTTTGACGTGTTTTGGGGTTGTCCGTTGGGTTTTGTTGGGTTCTCGTTGGTCATCATTGTGAAAAAGGGCAAATTGTGGGTTTTGGAGAACATCAGGTAGGCTTAGGGGGACTTTTGGGGTGGATCTATGGCATTTGGGGTTTTCTTCTCTTTTTTGGGGAGATCCTGTTCTTTTTTGTTTTTTTTTTTTTGTTTTTTTTGTTTTTTTTTGACATGTTTTTTGTCTCCATTGGGTTTCGTTGGGTTTTCCATGGTCATCATGGTGGAAAAGGGTAAATTTGTGGGTTTTGGAGAACATCAGGTAGGTTTAGGCTGGTTTTGGGATTGGATCTGTGCTTTTTGGGGATTTTCTTCCAGTTTATGGGTGATCCCTTTCTTTTTTGGGGTGTTTTTGACGTGTTTTGGTGTCTCCTTTTGGGTTTTCGTTTGGTTCATGTTGGTCATCATGGTGAAAATTGTAAATTTTTGGGGGGGGAATTTTCTTCCAGTTTTGGGGGTGATCCCGTTCTTTTTTGGGGTGTTTTTGACATGTTTTGGGGTCTCTGTTGGGTTTTGTTGGGTTCTTGTTTTTCATCATGTTGGAAAAGTTTAACTTGCGTGTTTTGGAGAACATCAGGTAGGTTTAGTGTCGTTTTGGGGTGGATCTATGTTTTTTGGGGATTTTCTTCCAGTTTTGGGGGTGATTCCGTTCTTGTTTGGGGTGTTTTTGACTTGTTTTGGGGTGTCCGTTGGGTTTTAGTTGGATTCTCGTTGGTCCTTAAGGGAAATGGGAGTGGATTGTGGGTTTTGAAGAAGATCAGGTGAGTTTAGGGTGGTTTTGTGGGGAAATTCATAGTTTTTGGTGTTTTTTCTTCTGATTCAGTTCTTTTTTGGGGTGTTTTTGACGTGTTTTGGGGTTTCCGTTGGGTTTCGTTGAGTTCCTAATGGGTTTTATGGTGGTTGGGAGTGGACATTTGGATTTGGAGAACATCAGGTACGTTTAGAGTGGTTTTGGGATTGGATCCGTGCTTTTTGGGGTTTTCTTTGGTTTTGGGGGTGATCCTGTTCTTGTTTGGGGTGTTTTTGACGTGTTTTGGGTTCTCTGTTGGGTTTTCCGTGGTCATCATGGTGGAAAAGTGTAAATTGTGGGTTTTGGAGATCATCAGGTAGGTTTAGGGTGGTTTTGGGGTGGATCTATGATTTTGAAGGATTTTCTTCCAATTTTGGGGGTGATCCCTTTCTTTTTTTTTTTTTTTTTTTTTTTTTTTTTTTTTTTTTTTTGACGTGTTTTGTGGTCTCCGTTGGGTTTCGTTGGGTTTTCCATGGTCATCAATGTGGAAAAGTGTAAATTGTGGGTTTTGGAGAACTTCAGGTTGGTTTAGGGGGATTTTTGGTGTGGATCTATGGCTTTTGGGGTTTTCTTTCGTTGTTGGGGTTGAACCAGTTCTTTTTTGGGGTGTTTTTGACGTTTTTGGGGTCTCCGTTGGGTTTTGTTGGGTTCTCGTTGGTCGTTAAGCTAAACGGGAGTGGATTGTGGGTTTTGAAGAAGATCAGGTAAGTTTAGGGTGATTTGGGAGGGAAATGCATAGTTTTGTTTTTTTTTTCCTTCTGATCCAGTTCTTTTTTGGGGTGTTTTTGACGTGTTTTGGGGTTTCCGTTGCGTTTTGTTGAGTTCCTAATGGGTTTTATGGTGGGTGGGAGTGGATTTTGGGATTTGGAGAAGATCAGGTAGGTTTAAGGGTTTTCTTGGGGTTAAATCACGTATTTTCTTCTGATCCGGTTTGCTTTTGGGGTGTTTTTGAGGTGTTTTGGGGTTTCTGTTGCATTTTGTTGAGTTCCTAATGGGTTTTATGGTGGTTGGGAGTGGACTTTGGGATTTGGAGAAGATCAGGTAGGTTTAGGGTGGTTTTGGAATTGGATCCATGCTTTTTGGGGATTTTCTTCCAGTTTTGGGGGTTATCCCGTTCTTTTTTGGGGTGTTTTTGACATGTTTTGATGTCTCTGTTGGGTTTCGTTGGGTTTTCTGTTGGCATCTTGGTGGAAAAGGGTAAATTGTGGGTTTTGGAGAACTTCAGGTAGGTTTAGGGGGACTTTTGGGGTGGATTCATGGTATTTGGGGTTTTCTTCTGTTTTTTGGGGTGATCCTGTTCTTTTTTGGGGTGTTTTTGACGTGTTTTGGGGTTGTCCGTTGGGTTTTGTTGGGTTCTCGTTGGTCATCATTGTGAAAAAGGGTAAATTGTGGGTTTTGGAGAACATCAGGTAGGCTTAGGGGGACTTTTGGGGTGGATCTATGGCATTTGGGGTTTTCTTCTCTTTTTTGGGGAGATCCTGTTCTTTTTTTTTTTTTTTTTTTTGACATGTTTTTTGTCTCCATTGGGTTTCGTTGGGTTTTCCATGGTCATCATGGTGGAAAAGGGTAAATTTGTGGGTTTTGGAGAACATCAGGTAGGTTTAGGCTGGTTTTGGGATTGGATCTGTGCTTTTTGGGGATTTTCTTCCAGTTTATGGGTGATCCCTTTCTTTTTTGGGGTGTTTTTGACGTGTTTTGGTGTCTCCTTTTGGGTTTTCGTTTGGTTCATGTTGGTCATCATGGTGAAAATTGTAAATTTTTGGGGGGGGAATTTTCTTCCAGTTTTGGGGGTGATCCCGTTCTTTTTTGGGGTGTTTTTGACATGTTTTGGGGTCTCTGTTGGGTTTTGTTGGGTTCTTGTTTTTCATCATGTTGGAAAAGTTTAACTTGCGTGTTTTGGAGAACATCAGGTAGGTTTAGTGTCGTTTTGGGGTGGATCTATGTTTTTTGGGGATTTTCTTCCAGTTTTGGGGGTGATTCCGTTCTTGTTTGGGGTGTTTTTGACTTGTTTTGGGGTGTCCGTTGGGTTTTAGTTGGATTCTCGTTGGTCCTTAAGGGAAATGGGAGTGGATTGTGGGTTTTGAAGAAGATCAGGTGAGTTTAGGGTGGTTTTGTGGGGAAATTCATAGTTTTTGGTGTTTTTTCTTCTGATTCAGTTCTTTTTTGGGGTGTTTTTGACGTGTTTTGGGGTTTCCGTTGGGTTTCGTTGAGTTCCTAATGGGTTTTATGGTGGTTGGGAGTGGACATTTGGATTTGGAGAACATCAGGTACGTTTAGAGTGGTTTTGGGATTGGATCCGTGCTTTTTGGGGTTTTCTTTGGTTTTGGGGGTGATCCTGTTCTTGTTTGGGGTGTTTTTGACGTGTTTTGGGTTCTCTGTTGGGTTTTCCGTGGTCATCATGGTGGAAAAGTGTAAATTGTGGGTTTTGGAGATCATCAGGTAGGTTTAGGGTGGTTTTGGGGTGGATCTATGATTTTGAAGGATTTTCTTCCAATTTTGGGGGTGATCCCTTTCTTTTTTTTTTTTTTTTTTTTTTTTTTTTTTTTTTTTTTTGACGTGTTTTGTGGTCTCCGTTGGGTTTCGTTGGGTTTTCCATGGTCATCAATGTGGAAAAGTGTAAATTGTGGGTTTTGGAGAACTTCAGGTTGGTTTAGGGGGATTTTTGGTGTGGATCTATGGCTTTTGGGGTTTTCTTTCGTTGTTGGGGTTGAACCAGTTCTTTTTTGGGGTGTTTTTGACGTTTTTGGGGTCTCCGTTGGGTTTTGTTGGGTTCTCGTTGGTCGTTAAGCTAAACGGGAGTGGATTGTGGGTTTTGAAGAAGATCAGGTAAGTTTAGGGTGATTTGGGAGGGAAATGCATAGTTTTGTTTTTTTTTTCCTTCTGATCCAGTTCTTTTTTGGGGTGTTTTTGACGTGTTTTGGGGTTTCCGTTGCGTTTTGTTGAGTTCCTAATGGGTTTTATGGTGGGTGGGAGTGGATTTTGGGATTTGGAGAAGATCAGGTAGGTTTAAGGGTTTTCTTGGGGTTAAATCACGTATTTTCTTCTGATCCGGTTTGCTTTTGGGGTGTTTTTGAGGTGTTTTGGGGTTTCTGTTGCATTTTGTTGAGTTCCTAATGGGTTTTATGGTGGTTGGGAGTGGACTTTGGGATTTGGAGAAGATCAGGTAGGTTTAGGGTGGTTTTGGAATTGGATCCATGCTTTTTGGGGATTTTCTTCCAGTTTTGGGGGTTATCCCGTTCTTTTTTGGGGTGTTTTTGACATGTTTTGATGTCTCTGTTGGGTTTCGTTGGGTTTTCTGTTGGCATCTTGGTGGAAAAGGGTAAATTGTGGGTTTTGGAGAACTTCAGGTAGGTTTAGGGGGACTTTTGGGGTGGATTCATGGTATTTGGGGTTTTCTTCTGTTTTTTGGGGTGATCCTGTTCTTTTTTGGGGTGTTTTTGACGTGTTTTGGGGTTGTCCGTTGGGTTTTGTTGGGTTCTCGTTGGTCATCATTGTGAAAAAGGGTAAATTGTGGGTTTTGGAGAACATCAGGTAGGCTTAGGGGGACTTTTGGGGTGGATCTATGGCATTTGGGGTTTTCTTCTCTTTTTTGGGGAGATCCTGTTCTTTTTTGTTTTTTTTTGACATGTTTTTTGTCTCCATTGGGTTTCGTTGGGTTTTCCATGGTCATCATGGTGGAAAAGGGTAAATTTGTGGGTTTTGGAGAACATCAGGTAGGTTTAGGCTGGTTTTGGGATTGGATCTGTGCTTTTTGGGGATTTTCTTCCAGTTTATGGGTGATCCCTTTCTTTTTTGGGGTGTTTTTGACGTGTTTTGGTGTCTCCTTTTGGGTTTTCGTTTGGTTCATGTTGGTCATCATGGTGAAAATTGTAAATTTTTGGGGGGGGAATTTTCTTCCAGTTTTGGGGGTGATCCCGTTCTTTTTTGGGGTGTTTTTGACATGTTTTGGGGTCTCTGTTGGGTTTTGTTGGGTTCTTGTTTTTCATCATGTTGGAAAAGTTTAACTTGCGTGTTTTGGAGAACATCAGGTAGGTTTAGTGTCGTTTTGGGGTGGATCTATGTTTTTTGGGGATTTTCTTCCAGTTTTGGGGGTGATTCCGTTCTTGTTTGGGGTGTTTTTGACTTGTTTTGGGGTGTCCGTTGGGTTTTAGTTGGATTCTCGTTGGTCCTTAAGGGAAATGGGAGTGGATTGTGGGTTTTGAAGAAGATCAGGTGAGTTTAGGGTGGTTTTGTGGGGAAATTCATAGTTTTTGGTGTTTTTTCTTCTGATTCAGTTCTTTTTTGGGGTGTTTTTGACGTGTTTTGGGGTTTCCGTTGGGTTTCGTTGAGTTCCTAATGGGTTTTATGGTGGTTGGGAGTGGACATTTGGATTTGGAGAACATCAGGTACGTTTAGAGTGGTTTTGGGATTGGATCCGTGCTTTTTGGGGTTTTCTTTGGTTTTGGGGGTGATCCTGTTCTTGTTTGGGGTGTTTTTGACGTGTGTTGGGTTCTCTGTTGGGTTTTCCGTGGTCATCATGGTGGAAAAGTGTAAATTGTGGGTTTTGGAGAACATCAGGTAGGTTTAGGGGGACTTTTGGTGTGGATCTATGGCTTTTGGGGTTTTCTTTCGTTTTTAGGGTTTATCCCGTTCTTGTTTGGGGTGTTTTTGACTTCTTTTGGGGTCTCCGTTGGGTTTCGTTGGGTTTTCCATGGTCATCATGTTGGAAAATTGTAAATTGTGGGTTTTGGAGATCATCAGGTAGGTTTAGGGTGGTTTTGGGGTGGATCTATGATTTTGAAGGATTTTCTTCCAATTTTGGGGGTGATCCCTTTCTTTTTTTTTTTTTTTTTTTTTTTTTTTTGACGTGTTTTGTGGTCTCCGTTGGGTTTCGTTGGGTTTTCCATGGTCATCAATGTGGAAAAGTGTAAATTGTGGGTTTTGGAGAACTTCAGGTTGGTTTAGGGGGATTTTTGGTGTGGATCTATGGCTTTTGGGGTTTTCTTTCGTTGTTGGGGTTGAACCAGTTCTTTTTTGGGGTGTTTTTGACGTTTTTGGGGTCTCCGTTGCGTTTTGTTGGGTTCTCGTTGGTCGTTAAGCTAAACGGGAGTGGATTGTGGGTTTTGAAGAAGATCAGGTAAGTTTAGGGTGATTTGGGAGGGAAATGCATAGTTTTGTTTTTTTTTTCCTTCTGATCCAGTTCTTTTTTGGGGTGTTTTTGACGTGTTTTGGGGTTTCCGTTGCGTTTTGTTGAGTTCCTAATGGGTTTTATGGTGGTTGGGAGTGGACTTTGGGATTTGGAGAAGATCAGGTAGGTTTAGGGTGGTTTTGGAATTGGATCCATGCTTTTTGGGGATTTTCTTCCAGTTTTGGGGGTTATCCCTTTCTTTTTTGGGGTGTTTTTGACATGTTTTGATGTCTCTGTTGGGTTTCGTTGGGTTTTCTGTTGGCATCTTGGTGGAAAAGGGTAAATTGTGGGTTTTGGAGAACTTCAGGTAGGTTTAGGGGGACTTTTGGGGTGGATTCATGGTATTTGGGGTTTTCTTCTGTTTTTTGGGGTGATCCTGTTCTTTTTTGGGGTGTTTTTGACGTGTTTTGGGGTTGTCCGTTGGGTTTTGTTGGGTTCTCGTTGGTCATCATTGTGAAAAAGGGTAAATTGTGGGTTTTGGAGAACATCAGGTAGGCTTAGGGGGACTTTTGGGGTGGATCTATGGCATTTGGGGTTTTCTTCTCTTTTTTGGGGAGATCCTGTTCTTTTTTGTTTTTTTTTTTTTGGTTTTTTTTTGGTTTTTTTTGACATGTTTTTTGTCTCCATTGGGTTTCGTTGGGTTTTCCATGGTCATCATGGTGGAAAAGGGTAAATTTGTGGGTTTTGGAGAACATCAGGTAGGTTTAGGCTGGTTTTGGGATTGGATCTGTGCTTTTTGGGGATTTTCTTCCAGTTTATGGGTGATCCCTTTCTTTTTTGGGGTGTTTTTGACGTGTTTTGGTGTCTCCTTTTGGGTTTTCGTTTGGTTCATGTTGGTCATCATGGTGAAAATTGTAAATTTTTGGGGGGGGAATTTTCTTCCAGTTTTGGGGGTGATCCCGTTCTTTTTTGGGGTGTTTTTGACATGTTTTGGGGTCTCTGTTGGGTTTTGTTGGGTTCTTGTTTTTCATCATGTTGGAAAAGTTTAACTTGCGTGTTTTGGAGAACATCAGGTAGGTTTAGTGTCGTTTTGGGGTGGATCTATGTTTTTTGGGGATTTTCTTCCAGTTTTGGGGGTGATTCCGTTCTTGTTTGGGGTGTTTTTGACTTGTTTTGGGGTGTCCGTTGGGTTTTAGTTGGATTCTCGTTGGTCCTTAAGGGAAATGGGAGTGGATTGTGGGTTTTGAAGAAGATCAGGTGAGTTTAGGGTGGTTTTGTGGGGAAATTCATAGTTTTTGGTGTTTTTTCTTCTGATTCAGTTCTTTTTTGGGGTGTTTTTGACGTGTTTTGGGGTTTCCGTTGGGTTTCGTTGAGTTCCTAATGGGTTTTATGGTGGTTGGGAGTGGACATTTGGATTTGGAGAACATCAGGTACGTTTAGAGTGGTTTTGGGATTGGATCCGTGCTTTTTGGGGTTTTCTTTGGTTTTGGGGGTGATCCTGTTCTTGTTTGGGGTGTTTTTGACGTGTGTTGGGTTCTCTGTTGGGTTTTCCGTGGTCATCATGGTGGAAAAGTGTAAATTGTGGGTTTTGGAGAACATCAGGTAGGTTTAGGGGGACTTTTGGTGTGGATCTATGGCTTTTGGGGTTTTCTTTCGTTTTTAGGGTTTATCCCGTTCTTGTTTGGGGTGTTTTTGACTTCTTTTGGGGTCTCCGTTGGGTTTCGTTGGGTTTTCCATGGTCATCATGTTGGAAAATTGTAAATTGTGGGTTTTGGAGATCATCAGGTAGGTTTAGGGTGGTTTTGGGGTGGATCTATGATTTTGAAGGATTTTCTTCCAATTTTGGGGGTGATCCCTTTCTTTTTTTTTTTTTTTTTTTTTTTTTTTGACGTGTTTTGTGGTCTCCGTTGGGTTTCGTTGGGTTTTCCATGGTCATCAATGTGGAAAAGTGTAAATTGTGGGTTTTGGAGAACTTCAGGTTGGTTTAGGGGGATTTTTGGTGTGGATCTATGGCTTTTGGGGTTTTCTTTCGTTGTTGGGGTTGAACCAGTTCTTTTTTGGGGTGTTTTTGACGTTTTTGGGGTCTCCGTTGCGTTTTGTTGGGTTCTCGTTGGTCGTTAAGCTAAACGGGAGTGGATTGTGGGTTTTGAAGAAGATCAGGTAAGTTTAGGGTGATTTGGGAGGGAAATGCATAGTTTTGTTTTTTTTTTCCTTCTGATCCAGTTCTTTTTTGGGGTGTTTTTGACGTGTTTTGGGGTTTCCGTTGCGTTTTGTTGAGTTCCTAATGGGTTTTATGGTGGTTGGGAGTGGACTTTGGGATTTGGAGAAGATCAGGTAGGTTTAGGGTGGTTTTGGAATTGGATCCATGCTTTTTGGGGATTTTCTTCCAGTTTTGGGGGTTATCCCTTTCTTTTTTGGGGTGTTTTTGACATGTTTTGATGTCTCTGTTGGGTTTCGTTGGGTTTTCTGTTGGCATCTTGGTGGAAAAGGGTAAATTGTGGGTTTTGGAGAACTTCAGGTAGGTTTAGGGGGACTTTTGGGGTGGATTCATGGTATTTGGGGTTTTCTTCTGTTTTTTGGGGTGATCCTGTTCTTTTTTGGGGTGTTTTTGACGTGTTTTGGGGTTGTCCGTTGGGTTTTGTTGGGTTCTCGTTGGTCATCATTGTGAAAAAGGGTAAATTGTGGGTTTTGGAGAACATCAGGTAGGCTTAGGGGGACTTTTGGGGTGGATCTATGGCATTTGGGGTTTTCTTCTCTTTTTTGGGGAGATCCTGTTCTTTTTTGTTTTTTTTTTTTTGGTTTTTTTTTGGTTTTTTTTGACATGTTTTTTGTCTCCATTGGGTTTCGTTGGGTTTTCCATGGTCATCATGGTGGAAAAGGGTAAATTTGTGGGTTTTGGAGAACATCAGGTAGGTTTAGGCTGGTTTTGGGATTGGATCTGTGCTTTTTGGGGATTTTCTTCCAGTTTATGGGTGATCCCTTTCTTTTTTGGGGTGTTTTTGACGTGTTTTGGTGTCTCCTTTTGGGTTTTCGTTTGGTTCATGTTGGTCATCATGGTGAAAATTGTAAATTTTTGGGGGGGGAATTTTCTTCCAGTTTTGGGGGTGATCCCGTTCTTTTTTGGGGTGTTTTTGACATGTTTTGGGGTCTCTGTTGGGTTTTGTTGGGTTCTTGTTTTTCATCATGTTGGAAAAGTTTAACTTGCGTGTTTTGGAGAACATCAGGTAGGTTTAGTGTCGTTTTGGGGTGGATCTATGTTTTTTGGGGATTTTCTTCCAGTTTTGGGGGTGATTCCGTTCTTGTTTGGGGTGTTTTTGACTTGTTTTGGGGTGTCCGTTGGGTTTTAGTTGGATTCTCGTTGGTCCTTAAGGGAAATGGGAGTGGATTGTGGGTTTTGAAGAAGATCAGGTGAGTTTAGGGTGGTTTTGTGGGGAAATTCATAGTTTTTGGTGTTTTTTCTTCTGATTCAGTTCTTTTTTGGGGTGTTTTTGACGTGTTTTGGGGTTTCCGTTGGGTTTCGTTGAGTTCCTAATGGGTTTTATGGTGGTTGGGAGTGGACATTTGGATTTGGAGAACATCAGGTACGTTTAGAGTGGTTTTGGGATTGGATCCGTGCTTTTTGGGGTTTTCTTTGGTTTTGGGGGTGATCCTGTTCTTGTTTGGGGTGTTTTTGACGTGTGTTGGGTTCTCTGTTGGGTTTTCCGTGGTCATCATGGTGGAAAAGTGTAAATTGTGGGTTTTGGAGAACATCAGGTAGGTTTAGGGGGACTTTTGGTGTGGATCTATGGCTTTTGGGGTTTTCTTTCGTTTTTAGGGTTTATCCCGTTCTTGTTTGGGGTGTTTTTGACTTCTTTTGGGGTCTCCGTTGGGTTTCGTTGGGTTTTCCATGGTCATCATGTTGGAAAATTGTAAATTGTGGGTTTTGGAGATCATCAGGTAGGTTTAGGGTGGTTTTGGGGTGGATCTATGATTTTGAAGGATTTTCTTCCAATTTTGGGGGTGATCCCTTTCTTTTTTTTTTTTTTTTTTTTTTTTTTTTTTTTTTTGACGTGTTTTGTGGTCTCCGTTGGGTTTCGTTGGGTTTTCCATGGTCATCAATGTGGAAAAGTGTAAATTGTGGGTTTTGGAGAACTTCAGGTTGGTTTAGGGGGATTTTTGGTGTGGATCTATGGCTTTTGGGGTTTTCTTTCGTTGTTGGGGTTGAACCAGTTCTTTTTTGGGGTGTTTTTGACGTTTTTGGGGTCTCCGTTGCGTTTTGTTGGGTTCTCGTTGGTCGTTAAGCTAAACGGGAGTGGATTGTGGGTTTTGAAGAAGATCAGGTAAGTTTAGGGTGATTTGGGAGGGAAATGCATAGTTTTGTTTTTTTTTTCCTTCTGATCCAGTTCTTTTTTGGGGTGTTTTTGACGTGTTTTGGGGTTTCCGTTGCGTTTTGTTGAGTTCCTAATGGGTTTTATGGTGGTTGGGAGTGGACTTTGGGATTTGGAGAAGATCAGGTAGGTTTAGGGTGGTTTTGGAATTGGATCCATGCTTTTTGGGGATTTTCTTCCAGTTTTGGGGGTTATCCCGTTCTTTTTTGGGGTGTTTTTGACATGTTTTGATGTCTCTGTTGGGTTTCGTTGGGTTTTCTGTTGGCATCTTGGTGGAAAAGGGTAAATTGTGGGTTTTGGAGAACTTCAGGTAGGTTTAGGGGGACTTTTGGGGTGGATTCATGGTATTTGGGGTTTTCTTCTGTTTTTTGGGGTGATCCTGTTCTTTTTTGGGGTGTTTTTGACGTGTTTTGGGGTTGTCCGTTGGGTTTTGTTGGGTTCTCGTTGGTCATCATTGTGAAAAAGGGTAAATTGTGGGTTTTGGAGAACATCAGGTAGGCTTAGGGGGACTTTTGGGGTGGATCTATGGCATTTGGGGTTTTCTTCTCTTTTTTGGGGAGATCCTGTTCTTTTTTGTTTTTTTTTTTTTGTTTTTTTTTTGTTTTTTTTTGACATGTTTTTTGTCTCCATTGGGTTTCGTTGGGTTTTCCATGGTCATCATGGTGGAAAAGGGTAAATTTGTGGGTTTTGGAGAACATCAGGTAGGTTTAGGCTGGTTTTGGGATTGGATCTGTGCTTTTTGGGGATTTTCTTCCAGTTTATGGGTGATCCCTTTCTTTTTTGGGGTGTTTTTGACGTGTTTTGGTGTCTCCTTTTGGGTTTTCGTTTGGTTCATGTTGGTCATCATGGTGAAAATTGTAAATTTTTGGGGGGGGAATTTTCTTCCAGTTTTGGGGGTGATCCCGTTCTTTTTTGGGGTGTTTTTGACATGTTTTGGGGTCTCTGTTGGGTTTTGTTGGGTTCTTGTTTTTCATCATGTTGGAAAAGTTTAACTTGCGTGTTTTGGAGAACATCAGGTAGGTTTAGTGTCGTTTTGGGGTGGATCTATGTTTTTTGGGGATTTTCTTCCAGTTTTGGGGGTGATTCCGTTCTTGTTTGGGGTGTTTTTGACTTGTTTTGGGGTGTCCGTTGGGTTTTAGTTGGATTCTCGTTGGTCCTTAAGGGAAATGGGAGTGGATTGTGGGTTTTGAAGAAGATCAGGTGAGTTTAGGGTGGTTTTGTGGGGAAATTCATAGTTTTTGGTGTTTTTTCTTCTGATTCAGTTCTTTTTTGGGGTGTTTTTGACGTGTTTTGGGGTTTCCGTTGGGTTTCGTTGAGTTCCTAATGGGTTTTATGGTGGTTGGGAGTGGACATTTGGATTTGGAGAACATCAGGTACGTTTAGAGTGGTTTTGGGATTGGATCCGTGCTTTTTGGGGTTTTCTTTGGTTTTGGGGGTGATCCTGTTCTTGTTTGGGGTGTTTTTGACGTGTGTTGGGTTCTCTGTTGGGTTTTCCGTGGTCATCATGGTGGAAAAGTGTAAATTGTGGGTTTTGGAGAACATCAGGTAGGTTTAGGGGGACTTTTGGTGTGGATCTATGGCTTTTGGGGTTTTCTTTCGTTTTTAGGGTTTATCCCGTTCTTGTTTGGGGTGTTTTTGACTTCTTTTGGGGTCTCCGTTGGGTTTCGTTGGGTTTTCCATGGTCATCATGTTGGAAAATTGTAAATTGTGGGTTTTGGAGATCATCAGGTAGGTTTAGGGTGGTTTTGGGGTGGATCTATGATTTTGAAGGATTTTCTTCCAATTTTGGGGGTGATCCCTTTCTTTTTTTTTTTTTTTTTTTTTTTTTTTTTTTTTTTGACGTGTTTTGTGGTCTCCGTTGGGTTTCGTTGGGTTTTCCATGGTCATCAATGTGGAAAAGTGTAAATTGTGGGTTTTGGAGAACTTCAGGTTGGTTTAGGGGGATTTTTGGTGTGGATCTATGGCTTTTGGGGTTTTCTTTCGTTGTTGGGGTTGAACCAGTTCTTTTTTGGGGTGTTTTTGACGTTTTTGGGGTCTCCGTTGGGTTTTGTTGGGTTCTCGTTGGTCGTTAAGCTAAACGGGAGTGGATTGTGGGTTTTGAAGAAGATCAGGTAAGTTTAGGGTGATTTGGGAGGGAAATGCATAGTTTTGTTTTTTTTTTTCCTTCTGATCCAGTTCTTTTTTGGGGTGTTTTTGACGTGTTTTGGGGTTTCCGTTGCGTTTTGTTGAGTTCCTAATGGGTTTTATGGTGGGTGGGAGTGGATTTTGGGATTTGGAGAAGATCAGGTAGGTTTAAGGGTTTTCTTGGGGGTAAATCACGTATTTTCTTCTGATCCAGTTTGCTTTTGGGGTGTTTTTGAGGTGTTTTGGGGTTTCTGTTGCATTTTGTTGAGTTCCTAATGGGTTTTATGGTGGTTGGGAGTGGACTTTGGGATTTGGAGAAGATCAGGTAGGTTTAGGGTGGTTTTGGAATTGGATCCATGCTTTTTGGGGATTTTCTTCCAGTTTTGGGGGTTATCCCGTTCTTTTTTGGGGTGTTTTTGACATGTTTTGATGTCTCTGTTGGGTTTCGTTGGGTTTTCTGTTGGCATCTTGGTGGAAAAGGGTAAATTGTGGGTTTTGGAGAACTTCAGGTAGGTTTAGGGGGACTTTTGGGGTGGATTCATGGTATTTGGGGTTTTCTTCTGTTTTGTGGGGTGATCCTGTTCTTTTTTGGGGTGTTTTTGACGTGTTTTGGGGTTGTCCGTTGGGTTTTGTTGGGTTCTCGTTGGTCATCATTGTGAAAAAGGGTAAATTGTGGGTTTTGGAGAACATCAGGTAGGCTTAGGGGGACTTTTGGGGTGGATCTATGGCATTTGGGGTTTTCTTCTCTTTTTTGGGGAGATCCTGTTCTTTTTTGTTTTTTTTTGACATGTTTTTTGTCTCCATTGGGTTTCGTTGGGTTTTCCATGGTCATCATGGTGGAAAAGGGTAAATTTGTGGGTTTTGGAGAACATCAGGTAGGTTTAGGCTGGTTTTGGGATTGGATCTGTGCTTTTTGGGGATTTTCTTCCAGTTTATGGGTGATCCCTTTCTTTTTTGGGGTGTTTTTGACGTGTTTTGGTGTCTCCTTTTGGGTTTTCGTTTGGTTCATGTTGGTCATCATGGTGAAAATTGTAAATTTTTGGGGGGGGAATTTTCTTCCAGTTTTGGGGGTGATCCCGTTCTTTTTTGGGGTGTTTTTGACATGTTTTGGGGTCTCTGTTGGGTTTTGTTGGGTTCTTGTTTTTCATCATGTTGGAAAAGTTTAACTTGCGTGTTTTGGAGAACATCAGGTAGGTTTAGTGTCGTTTTGGGGTGGATCTATGTTTTTTGGGGATTTTCTTCCAGTTTTGGGGGTGATTCCGTTCTTGTTTGGGGTGTTTTTGACTTGTTTTGGGGTGTCCGTTGGGTTTTAGTTGGATTCTCGTTGGTCCTTAAGGGAAATGGGAGTGGATTGTGGGTTTTGAAGAAGATCAGGTGAGTTTAGGGTGGTTTTGTGGGGAAATTCATAGTTTTTGGTGTTTTTTCTTCTGATTCAGTTCTTTTTTGGGGTGTTTTTGACGTGTTTTGGGGTTTCCGTTGGGTTTCGTTGAGTTCCTAATGGGTTTTATGGTGGTTGGGAGTGGACATTTGGATTTGGAGAACATCAGGTACGTTTAGAGTGGTTTTGGGATTGGATCCGTGCTTTTTGGGGTTTTCTTTGGTTTTGGGGGTGATCCTGTTCTTGTTTGGGGTGTTTTTGACGTGTTTTGGGTTCTCTGTTGGGTTTTCCGTGGTCATCATGGTGGAAAAGTGTAAATTGTGGGTTTTGGAGAACATCAGGTAGGTTTAGGGGGACTTTTGGTGTGGATCTATGGCTTTTGGGGTTTTCTTTCGTTTTTAGGGTTTATCCCGTTCTTGTTTGGGGTGTTTTTGACTTCTTTTGGGGTCTCCGTTGGGTTTCGTTGGGTTTTCCATGGTCATCATGTTGGAAAATTGTAAATTGTGGGTTTTGGAGATCATCAGGTAGGTTTAGGGTGGTTTTGGGGTGGATCTATGATTTTGAAGGATTTTCTTCCAATTTTGGGGGTGATCCCTTTCTTTTTTTTTTTTTTTTTTTTTTTTTTTTTTGACGTGTTTTGTGGTCTCCGTTGGGTTTCGTTGGGTTTTCCATGGTCATCAATGTGGAAAAGTGTAAATTGTGGGTTTTGGAGAACTTCAGGTTGGTTTAGGGGGATTTTTGGTGTGGATCTATGGCTTTTGGGGTTTTCTTTCGTTGTTGGGGTTGAACCAGTTCTTTTTTGGGGTGTTTTTGACGTTTTTGGGGTCTCCGTTGGGTTTTGTTGGGTTCTCGTTGGTCGTTAAGCTAAACGGGAGTGGATTGTGGGTTTTGAAGAAGATCAGGTGAGTTTAGGGTGATTTGGGAGGGAAATGCATAGTTTTGTTTTTTTTTTTCCTTCTGATCCAGTTCTTTTTTGGGGTGTTTTTGACGTGTTTTGGGGTTTCCGTTGCGTTTTGTTGAGTTCCTAATGGGTTTTATGGTGGGTGGGAGTGGATTTTGGGATTTGGAGAAGATCAGGTAGGTTTAAGGGTTTTCTTGGGGTTAAATCACGTATTTTCTTCTGATCCGGTTTGCTTTTGGGGTGTTTTTGAGGTGTTTTGGGGTTTCTGTTGCATTTTGTTGAGTTCCTAATGGGTTTTATGGTGGTTGGGAGTGGACTTTGGGATTTGGAGAAGATCAGGTAGGTTTAGGGTGGTTTTGGAATTGGATCCATGCTTTTTGGGGATTTTCTTCCAGTTTTGGGGGTTATCCCGTTCTTTTTTGGGGTGTTTTTGACATGTTTTGATGTCTCTGTTGGGTTTCGTTGGGTTTTCTGTTGGCATCTTGGTGGAAAAGGGTAAATTGTGGGTTTTGGAGAACTTCAGGTAGGTTTAGGGGGACTTTTGGGGTGGATTCATGGTATTTGGGGTTTTCTTCTGTTTTTTGGGGTGATCCTGTTCTTTTTTGGGGTGTTTTTGACGTGTTTTGGGGTTGTCCGTTGGGTTTTGTTGGGTTCTCGTTGGTCATCATTGTGAAAAAGGGTAAATTGTGGGTTTTGGAGAACATCAGGTAGGCTTAGGGGGACTTTTGGGGTGGATCTATGGCATTTGGGGTTTTCTTCTCTTTTTTGGGGAGATCCTGTTCTTTTTTGTTTTTTTTTGACATGTTTTTTGTCTCCATTGGGTTTCGTTGGGTTTTCCATGGTCATCATGGTGGAAAAGGGTAAATTTGTGGGTTTTGGAGAACATCAGGTAGGTTTAGGCTGGTTTTGGGATTGGATCTGTGCTTTTTGGGGATTTTCTTCCAGTTTATGGGTGATCCCTTTCTTTTTTGGGGTGTTTTTGACGTGTTTTGGTGTCTCCTTTTGGGTTTTCGTTTGGTTCATGTTGGTCATCATGGTGAAAATTGTAAATTTTTGGGGGGGGAATTTTCTTCCAGTTTTGGGGGTGATCCCGTTCTTTTTTGGGGTGTTTTTGACATGTTTTGGGGTCTCTGTTGGGTTTTGTTGGGTTCTTGTTTTTCATCATGTTGGAAAAGTTTAACTTGCGTGTTTTGGAGAACATCAGGTAGGTTTAGTGTCGTTTTGGGGTGGATCTATGTTTTTTGGGGATTTTCTTCCAGTTTTGGGGGTGATTCCGTTCTTGTTTGGGGTGTTTTTGACTTGTTTTGGGGTGTCCGTTGGGTTTTAGTTGGATTCTCGTTGGTCCTTAAGGGAAATGGGAGTGGATTGTGGGTTTTGAAGAAGATCAGGTGAGTTTAGGGTGGTTTTGTGGGGAAATTCATAGTTTTTGGTGTTTTTTCTTCTGATTCAGTTCTTTTTTGGGGTGTTTTTGACGTGTTTTGGGGTTTCCGTTGGGTTTCGTTGAGTTCCTAATGGGTTTTATGGTGGTTGGGAGTGGACATTTGGATTTGGAGAACATCAGGTACGTTTAGAGTGGTTTTGGGATTGGATCCGTGCTTTTTGGGGTTTTCTTTGGTTTTGGGGGTGATCCTGTTCTTGTTTGGGGTGTTTTTGACGTGTTTTGGGTTCTCTGTTGGGTTTTCCGTGGTCATCATGGTGGAAAAGTGTAAATTGTGGGTTTTGGAGAACATCAGGTAGGTTTAGGGGGACTTTTGGTGTGGATCTATGGCTTTTGGGGTTTTCTTTCGTTTTTAGGGTTTATCCCGTTCTTGTTTGGGGAGTTTTTGACTTCTTTTGGGGTCTCCGTTGGGTTTCGTTGGGTTTTCCATGGTCATCATGTTGGAAAATTGTAAATTGTGGGTTTTGGAGATCATCAGGTAGGTTTAGGGTGGTTTTGGGGTGGATCTATGATTTTGAAGGATTTTCTTCCAATTTTGGGGGTGATCCCTTTCTTTTTTTTTTTTTTTTTTTTTTTTTTTTTTTTTTTTTGACGTGTTTTGTGGTCTCCGTTGGGTTTCGTTGGGTTTTCCATGGTCATCAATGTGGAAAAGTGTAAATTGTGGGTTTTGGAGAACTTCAGGTTGGTTTAGGGGGATTTTTGGTGTGGATCTATGGCTTTTGGGGTTTTCTTTCGTTGTTGGGGTTGAACCAGTTCTTTTTTGGGGTGTTTTTGACGTTTTTGGGGTCTCCGTTGGGTTTTGTTGGGTTCTCGTTGGTCGTTAAGCTAAACGGGAGTGGATTGTGGGTTTTGAAGAAGATCAGGTAAGTTTAGGGTGATTTGGGAGGGAAATGCATAGTTTTGTTTTTTTTTTCCTTCTGATCCAGTTCTTTTTTGGGGTGTTTTTGACGTGTTTTGGGGTTTCCGTTGCGTTTTGTTGAGTTCCTAATGGGTTTTATGGTGGGTGGGAGTGGATTTTGGGATTTGGAGAAGATCAGGTAGGTTTAAGGGTTTTCTTGGGGTTAAATCACGTATTTTCTTCTGATCCGGTTTGCTTTTGGGGTGTTTTTGAGGTGTTTTGGGGTTTCTGTTGCATTTTGTTGAGTTCCTAATGGGTTTTATGGTGGTTGGGAGTGGACTTTGGGATTTGGAGAAGATCAGGTAGGTTTAGGGTGGTTTTGGAATTGGATCCATGCTTTTTGGGGATTTTCTTCCAGTTTTGGGGGTTATCCCGTTCTTTTTTGGGGTGTTTTTGACATGTTTTGATGTCTCTGTTGGGTTTCGTTGGGTTTTCTGTTGGCATCTTGGTGGAAAAGGGTAAATTGTGGGTTTTGGAGAACTTCAGGTAGGTTTAGGGGGACTTTTGGGGTGGATTCATGGTATTTGGGGTTTTCTTCTGTTTTTTGGGGTGATCCTGTTCTTTTTTGGGGTGTTTTTGACGTGTTTTGGGGTTGTCCGTTGGGTTTTGTTGGGTTCTCGTTGGTCATCATTGTGAAAAAGGGTAAATTGTGGGTTTTGGAGAACATCAGGTAGGCTTAGGGGGACTTTTGGGGTGGATCTATGGCATTTGGGGTTTTCTTCTCTTTTTTGGGGAGATCCTGTTCTTTTTTGTTTTTTTTTTTTTGTTTTTTTTTTGTTTTTTTTTGACATGTTTTTTGTCTGCATTGGGTTTCGTTGGGTTTTCCATGGTCATCATGGTGGAAAAGGGTAAATTTGTGGGTTTTGGAGAACATCAGGTAGGTTTAGGCTGGTTTTGGGATTGGATCTGTGCTTTTTGGGGATTTTCTTCCAGTTTATGGGTGATCCCTTTCTTTTTTGGGGTGTTTTTGACGTGTTTTGGTGTCTCCTTTTGGGTTTTCGTTTGGTTCATGTTGGTCATCATGGTGAAAATTGTAAATTTTTGGGGGGGGAATTTTCTTCCAGTTTTGGGGGTGATCCCGTTCTTTTTTGGGGTGTTTTTGACATGTTTTGGGGTCTCTGTTGGGTTTTGTTGGGTTCTTGTTTTTCATCATGTTGGAAAAGTTTAACTTGCGTGTTTTGGAGAACATCAGGTAGGTTTAGTGTCGTTTTGGGGTGGATCTATGTTTTTTGGGGATTTTCTTCCAGTTTTGGGGGTGATTCCGTTCTTGTTTGGGGTGTTTTTGACTTGTTTTGGGGTGTCCGTTGGGTTTTAGTTGGATTCTCGTTGGTCCTTAAGGGAAATGGGAGTGGATTGTGGGTTTTGAAGAAGATCAGGTGAGTTTAGGGTGGTTTTGTGGGGAAATTCATAGTTTTTGGTGTTTTTTCTTCTGATTCAGTTCTTTTTTGGGGTGTTTTTGACGTGTTTTGGGGTTTCCGTTGGGTTTCGTTGAGTTCCTAATGGGTTTTATGGTGGTTGGGAGTGGACATTTGGATTTGGAGAACATCAGGTACGTTTAGAGTGGTTTTGGGATTGGATCCGTGCTTTTTGGGGTTTTCTTTGGTTTTGGGGGTGATCCTGTTCTTGTTTGGGGTGTTTTTGACGTGTTTTGGGTTCTCTGTTGGGTTTTCCGTGGTCATCATGGTGGAAAAGTGTAAATTGTGGGTTTTGGAGAACATCAGGTAGGTTTAGGGGGACTTTTGGTGTGGATCTATGGCTTTTGGGGTTTTCTTTCGTTTTTAGGGTTTATCCCGTTCTTGTTTGGGGTGTTTTTGACTTCTTTTGGGGTCTCCGTTGGGTTTCGTTGGGTTTTCCATGGTCATCATGTTGGAAAATTGTAAATTGTGGGTTTTGGAGATCATCAGGTAGGTTTAGGGTGGTTTTGGGGTGGATCTATGATTTTGAAGGATTTTCTTCCAATTTTGGGGGTGATCCCTTTCTTTTTTTTTTTTTTTTTTTTTTTTTTTTTTTTGACGTGTTTTGTGGTCTCCGTTGGGTTTCGTTGGGTTTTCCATGGTCATCAATGTGGAAAAGTGTAAATTGTGGGTTTTGGAGAACTTCAGGTTGGTTTAGGGGGATTTTTGGTGTGGATCTATGGCTTTTGGGGTTTTCTTTCGTTGTTGGGGTTGAACCAGTTCTTTTTTGGGGTGTTTTTGACGTTTTTGGGGTCTCCGTTGGGTTTTGTTGGGTTCTCGTTGGTCGTTAAGCTAAACGGGAGTGGATTGTGGGTTTTGAAGAAGATCAGGTGAGTTTAGGGTGATTTGGGAGGGAAATGCATAGTTTTGTTTTTTTTTTTCCTTCTGATCCAGTTCTTTTTTGGGGTGTTTTTGACGTGTTTTGGGGTTTCCGTTGCGTTTTGTTGAGTTCCTAATGGGTTTTATGGTGGGTGGGAGTGGATTTTGGGATTTGGAGAAGATCAGGTAGGTTTAAGGGTTTTCTTGGGGTTAAATCACGTATTTTCTTCTGATCCGGTTTGCTTTTGGGGTGTTTTTGAGGTGTTTTGGGGTTTCTGTTGCATTTTGTTGAGTTCCTAATGGGTTTTATGGTGGTTGGGAGTGGACTTTGGGATTTGGAGAAGATCAGGTAGGTTTAGGGTGGTTTTGGAATTGGATCCATGCTTTTTGGGGATTTTCTTCCAGTTTTGGGGGTTATCCCGTTCTTTTTTGGGGTGTTTTTGACATGTTTTGATGTCTCTGTTGGGTTTCGTTGGGTTTTCTGTTGGCATCTTGGTGGAAAAGGGTAAATTGTGGGTTTTGGAGAACTTCAGGTAGGTTTAGGGGGACTTTTGGGGTGGATTCATGGTATTTGGGGTTTTCTTCTGTTTTTTGGGGTGATCCTGTTCTTTTTTGGGGTGTTTTTGACGTGTTTTGGGGTTGTCCGTTGGGTTTTGTTGGGTTCTCGTTGGTCATCATTGTGAAAAAGGGTAAATTGTGGGTTTTGGAGAACATCAGGTAGGCTTAGGGGGACTTTTGGGGTGGATCTATGGCATTTGGGGTTTTCTTCTCTTTTTTGGGGAGATCCTGTTCTTTTTTGTTTTTTTTTTTTTGGTTTTTTTTTTGACATGTTTTTTGTCTCCATTGGGTTTCGTTGGGTTTTCCATGGTCATCATGGTGGAAAAGGGTAAATTTGTGGGTTTTGGAGAACATCAGGTAGGTTTAGGCTGGTTTTGGGATTGGATCTGTGCTTTTGGGGGATTTTCTTCCAGTTTATGGGTGATCCCTTTCTTTTTTGGGGTGTTTTTGACGTGTTTTGGTGTCTCCTTTTGGGTTTTCGTTTGGTTCATGTTGGTCATCATGGTGAAAATTGTAAATTTTTGGGGGGGGAATTTTCTTCCAGTTTTGGGGGTGATCCCGTTCTTTTTTGGGGTGTTTTTGACATGTTTTGGGGTCTCTGTTGGGTTTTGTTGGGTTCTTGTTTTTCATCATGTTGGAAAAGTTTAACTTGCGTGTTTTGGAGAACATCAGGTAGGTTTAGTGTCGTTTTGGGGTGGATCTATGTTTTTGGGGGATTTTCTTCCAGTTTTGGGGGTGATTCCGTTCTTGTTTGGGGTGTTTTTGACTTGTTTTGGGGTCTCCGTTGGGTTTTAGTTGGATTCTCGTTGGTCCTTAAGGGAAATGGGAGTGGATTGTGGGTTTTGAAGAAGATCAGGTGAGTTTAGGGTGGTTTTGTGGGGAAATTCATAGTTTTTGGTGTTTTTTCTTCTGATTCAGTTCTTTTTTGGGGTGTTTTTGACGTGTTTTGGGGTTTCCGTTGGGTTTCGTTGAGTTCCTAATGGGTTTTATGGTGGTTGGGAGTGGACATTTGGATTTGGAGAACATCAGGTACGTTTAGAGTGGTTTTGGGATTGGATCCGTGCTTTTTGGGGTTTTCTTTGGTTTTGGGGGTGATCCTGTTCTTGTTTGGGGTGTTTTTGACGTGTGTTGGGTTCTCTGTTGGGTTTTCCGTGGTCATCATGGTGGAAAAGTGTAAATTGTGGGTTTTGGAGAACATCAGGTAGGTTTAGGGGGACTTTTGGTGTGGATCTATGGCTTTTGGGGTTTTCTTTCGTTTTTAGGGTTTATCCCGTTCTTGTTTGGGGTGTTTTTGACGTGTTTTGGGGTTGTCCGTTGGGTTTCGTTGGGTTTTCCATGGTCATCATGTTGGAAAATTGTAAATTGTGGGTTTTGGAGATCATCAGGTAGGTTTAGGGTGGTTTTGGGGTGGATCTATGATTTTGAAGGATTTTCTTCCAATTTTGGGGGTGATCCCTTTCTTTTTTTTTTTTTTTTTTTTTTTTTTTTTTTTTTTTGACGTGTTTTGTGGTCTCCGTTGGGTTTCGTTGGGTTTTCCATGGTCATCAATGTGGAAAAGTGTAAATTGTGGGTTTTGGAGAACTTCAGGTTGGTTTAGGGGGATTTTTGGTGTGGATCTATGGCTTTTGGGGTTTTCTTTCGTTGTTGGGGTTGAACCAGTTCTTTTTTGGGGTGTTTTTGACGTTTTTGGGGTCTCCGTTGGGTTTTGTTGGGTTCTCGTTGGTCGTTAAGCTAAACGGGAGTGGATTGTGGGTTTTGAAGAAGATCAGGTAAGTTTAGGGTGATTTGGGAGGGAAATGCATAGTTTTGTTTTTTTTTTCCTTCTGATCCAGTTCTTTTTTGGGGTGTTTTTGACGTGTTTTGGGGTTTCCGTTGCGTTTTGTTGAGTTCCTAATGGGTTTTATGGTGGGTGGGAGTGGATTTTGGGATTTGGAGAAGATCAGGTAGGTTTAAGGGTTTTCTTGGGGTTAAATCACGTATTTTCTTCTGATCCGGTTTGCTTTTGGGGTGTTTTTGAGGTGTTTTGGGGTTTCTGTTGCATTTTGTTGAGTTCCTAATGGGTTTTATGGTGGTTGGGAGTGGACTTTGGGATTTGGAGAAGATCAGGTAGGTTTAGGGTGGTTTTGGAATTGGATCCATGCTTTTTGGGGATTTTCTTCCAGTTTTGGGGGTTATCCCGTTCTTTTTTGGGGTGTTTTTGACATGTTTTGATGTCTCTGTTGGGTTTCGTTGGGTTTTCTGTTGGCATCTTGGTGGAAAAGGGTAAATTGTGGGTTTTGGAGAACTTCAGGTAGGTTTAGGGGGACTTTTGGGGTGGATTCATGGTATTTGGGGTTTTCTTCTGTTTTGTGGGGTGATCCTGTTCTTTTTTGGGGTGTTTTTGACGTGTTTTGGGGTTGTCCGTTGGGTTTTGTTGGGTTCTCGTTGGTCATCATTGTGAAAAAGGGTAAATTGTGGGTTTTGGAGAACATCAGGTAGGCTTAGGGGGACTTTTGGGGTGGATCTATGGCATTTGGGGTTTTCTTCTCTTTTTTGGGGAGATCCTGTTCTTTTTTGTTTTTTTTTTTTTTTGTTTTTTTTGTTTTTTTTTGACATGTTTTTTGTCTTCATTGGGTTTCGTTGGGTTTTCCATGGTCATCATGGTGGAAAAGGGTAAATTTGTGGGTTTTGGAGAACATCAGGTAGGTTTAGGCTGGTTTTGGGATTGGATCTGTGCTTTTTGGGGATTTTCTTCCAGTTTATGGGTGATCCCTTTCTTTTTTGGGGTGTTTTTGACGTGTTTTGGTGTCTCCTTTTGGGTTTTCGTTTGGTTCATGTTGTTCATCATGGTGAAAATTGTAAATTTTTGGGGGGGGAATTTTCTTCCAGTTTTGGGGGTGATCCCGTTCTTTTTTGGGGTGTTTTTGACATGTTTTGGGGTCTCTGTTGGGTTTTGTTGGGTTCTTGTTTTTCATCATGTTGGAAAAGTTTAACTTGCGTGTTTTGGAGAACATCAGGTAGGTTTAGTGTCGTTTTGGGGTGGATCTATGTTTTTTGGGGATTTTCTTCCAGTTTTGGGGGTGATTCCGTTCTTGTTTGGGGTGTTTTTGACTTGTTTTGGGGTGTCCGTTGGGTTTTAGTTGGATTCTCGTTGGTCCTTAAGGGAAATGGGAGTGGATTGTGGGTTTTGAAGAAGATCAGGTGAGTTTAGGGTGGTTTTGTGGGGAAATTCATAGTTTTTGGTGTTTTTTCTTCTGATTCAGTTCTTTTTTGGGGTGTTTTTGACGTGTTTTGGGGTTTCCGTTGGGTTTCGTTGAGTTCCTAATGGGTTTTATGGTGGTTGGGAGTGGACATTTGGATTTGGAGAACATCAGGTACGTTTAGAGTGGTTTTGGGATTGGATCCGTGCTTTTTGGGGTTTTCTTTGGTTTTGGGGGTGATCCTGTTCTTGTTTGGGGTGTTTTTGACGTGTGTTGGGTTCTCTGTTGGGTTTTCCGTGGTCATCATGGTGGAAAAGTGTAAATTGTGGGTTTTGGAGAACATCAGGTAGGTTTAGGGGGACTTTTGGTGTGGATCTATGGCTTTTGGGGTTTTCTTTCGTTTTTAGGGTTTATCCCGTTCTTGTTTGGGGTGTTTTTGACTTCTTTTGGGGTCTCCGTTGGGTTTCGTTGGGTTTTCCATGGTCATCATGTTGGAAAATTGTAAATTGTGGGTTTTGGAGATCATCGGGTAGGTTTAGGGTGGTTTTGGGGTGGATCTATGATTTTGAAGGATTTTCTTCCAATTTTGGGGGTGATCCCTTTCTTTTTTTTTTTTTTTTTTTTTTTTTTTTTTTTTTTTGACGTGTTTTGTGGTCTCCGTTGGGTTTCGTTGGGTTTTCCATGGTCATCAATGTGGAAAAGTGTAAATTGTGGGTTTTGGAGAACTTCAGGTTGGTTTAGGGGGATTTTTGGTGTGGATCTATGGCTTTTGGGGTTTTCTTTCGTTGTTGGGGTTGAACCAGTTCTTTTTTGGGGTGTTTTTGACGTTTTTGGGGTCTCCGTTGGGTTTTGTTGGGTTCTCGTTGGTCGTTAAGCTAAACGGGAGTGGATTGTGGGTTTTGAAGAAGATCAGGTAAGTTTAGGGTGATTTGGGAGGGAAATGCATAGTTTTGTTTTTTTTTTCCTTCTGATCCAGTTCTTTTTTGGGGTGTTTTTGACGTGTTTTGGGGTTTCCGTTGCGTTTTGTTGAGTTCCTAATGGGTTTTATGGTGGGTGGGAGTGGATTTTGGGATTTGGAGAAGATCAGGTAGGTTTAAGGGTTTTCTTGGGGTTAAATCACGTATTTTCTTCTGATCCGGTTTGCTTTTGGGGTGTTTTTGAGGTGTTTTGGGGTTTCTGTTGCATTTTGTTGAGTTCCTAATGGGTTTTATGGTGGTTGGGAGTGGACTTTGGGATTTGGAGAAGATCAGGTAGGTTTAGGGTGGTTTTGGAATTGGATCCATGCTTTTTGGGGATTTTCTTCCAGTTTTGGGGGTTATCCCGTTCTTTTTTGGGGTGTTTTTGACATGTTTTGATGTCTCTGTTGGGTTTCGTTGGGTTTTCTGTTGGCATCTTGGTGGAAAAGGGTAAATTGTGGGTTTTGGAGAACTTCAGGTAGGTTTAGGGGGACTTTTGGGGTGGATTCATGGTATTTGGGGTTTTCTTCTGTTTTTTGGGGTGATCCTGTTCTTTTTTGGGGTGTTTTTGACGTGTTTTGGGGTTGTCCGTTGGGTTTTGTTGGGTTCTCGTTGGTCATCATTGTGAAAAAGGGTAAATTGTGGGTTTTGGAGAACATCAGGTAGGCTTAGGGGGACTTTTGGGGTGGATCTATGGCATTTGGGGTTTTCTTCTCTTTTTTGGGGAGATCCTGTTCTTTTTTGTTTTTTTTTTTTTGTTTTTTTTTGTTTTTTTGACATGTTTTTTGTCTCCATTGGGTTTCGTTGGGTTTTCCATGGTCATCATGGTGGAAAAGGGTAAATTTGTGGGTTTTGGAGAACATCAGGTAGGTTTAGGCTGGTTTTGGGATTGGATCTGTGCTTTTTGGGGATTTTCTTCCAGTTTATGGGTGATCCCTTTCTTTTTTGGGGTGTTTTTGACGTGTTTTGGTGTCTCCTTTTGGGTTTTCGTTTGGTTCATGTTGGTCATCATGGTGAAAATTGTAAATTTTTGGGGGGGGAATTTTCTTCCAGTTTTGGGGGTGATCCCGTTCTTTTTTGGGGTGTTTTTGACATGTTTTGGGGTCTCTGTTGGGTTTTGTTGGGTTCTTGTTTTTCATCATGTTGGAAAAGTTTAACTTGCGTGTTTTGGAGAACATCAGGTAGGTTTAGTGTCGTTTTGGGGTGGATCTATGTTTTTTGGGGATTTTCTTCCAGTTTTGGGGGTGATTCCGTTCTTGTTTGGGGTGTTTTTGACTTGTTTTGGGGTGTCCGTTGGGTTTTAGTTGGATTCTCGTTGGTCCTTAAGGGAAATGGGAGTGGATTGTGGGTTTTGAAGAAGATCAGGTGAGTTTAGGGTGGTTTTGTGGGGAAATTCATAGTTTTTGGTGTTTTTTCTTCTGATTCAGTTCTTTTTTGGGGTGTTTTTGACGTGTTTTGGGGTTTCCGTTGGGTTTCGTTGAGTTCCTAATGGGTTTTATGGTGGTTGGGAGTGGACATTTGGATTTGGAGAACATCAGGTACGTTTAGAGTGGTTTTGGGATTGGATCCGTGCTTTTTGGGGTTTTCTTTGGTTTTGGGGGTGATCCTGTTCTTGTTTGGGGTGTTTTTGACGTGTTTTGGGTTCTCTGTTGGGTTTTCCGTGGTCATCATGGTGGAAAAGTGTAAATTGTGGGTTTTGGAGAACATCAGGTAGGTTTAGGGGGACTTTTGGTGTGGATCTATGGCTTTTGGGGTTTTCTTTCGTTTTTAGGGTTTATCCCGTTCTTGTTTGGGGTGTTTTTGACTTCTTTTGGGGTCTCCGTTGGGTTTCGTTGGGTTTTCCATGGTCATCATGTTGGAAAATTGTAAATTGTGGGTTTTGGAGATCATCAGGTAGGTTTAGGGTGGTTTTGGGGTGGATCTATGATTTTGAAGGATTTTCTTCCAATTTTGGGGGTGATCCCTTTCTTTTTTTTTTTTTTTTTTTTTTTTTTTTTTTTTTTTTGACGTGTTTTGTGGTCTCCGTTGGGTTTCGTTGGGTTTTCCATGGTCATCAATGTGGAAAAGTGTAAATTGTGGGTTTTGGAGAACTTCAGGTTGGTTTAGGGGGATTTTTGGTGTGGATCTATGGCTTTTGGGGTTTTCTTTCGTTGTTGGGGTTGAACCAGTTCTTTTTTGGGGTGTTTTTGACGTTTTTGGGGTCTCCGTTGGGTTTTGTTGGGTTCTCGTTGGTCGTTAAGCTAAACGGGAGTGGATTGTGGGTTTTGAAGAAGATCAGGTAAGTTTAGGGTGATTTGGGAGGGAAATGCATAGTTTTGTTTTTTTTTTTCCTTCTGATCCAGTTCTTTTTTGGGGTGTTTTTGACGTGTTTTGGGGTTTCCGTTGCGTTTTGTTGAGTTCCTAATGGGTTTTATGGTGGGTGGGAGTGGATTTTGGGATTTGGAGAAGATCAGGTAGGTTTAAGGGTTTTCTTGGGGTTAAATCACGTATTTTCTTCTGATCCGGTTTGCTTTTGGGGTGTTTTTGAGGTGTTTTGGGGTTTCTGTTGCGTTTTGTTGAGTTCCTAATGGGTTTTATGGTGGTTGGGAGTGGACTTTGGGATTTGGAGAAGATCAGGTAGGTTTAGGGTGGTTTTGGGATTGGATCCATGCTTTTTTGGGGATTTTCTTCCAGTTTTGGGGGTTATCCCGTTCTTTTTTGGGGTGTTTTTGACATGTTTTGATGTCTCTGTTGGGTTTTGTTGGGTTTTCTGTTGGCATCTTGGTGGAAAAGGGTAAATTGTGGGTTTTGGAGAACTTCAGGTAGGTTTAGGGGGACTTTTGGGGTGGATTCATGGTATTTGGGGTTTTCTTCTGTTTTTTGGGGTGATCCTGTTCTTTTTTGGGGTGTTTTTGACGTGTTTTGGGGTTGTCCGTTGGGTTTTGTTGGGTTCTCGTTGGTCATCATTGTGAAAAAGGGTAAATTGTGGGTTTTGGAGAACATCAGGTAGGCTTAGGGGGACTTTTGGGGTGGATCTATGGCATTTGGGGTTTTCTTCTCTTTTTTGGGGAGATCCTGTTCTTTTTTGTTTTTTTTTTTTGTTGTTTTTTTTTTTTTTTTTTTGACATGTTTTTTGTCTCCATTGGGTTTCGTTGGGTTTTCCATGGTCATCATGGTGGAAAAGGGTAAATTTGTGGGTTTTGGAGAACATCAGGTAGGTTTAGGCTGGTTTTGGGATTGGATCTGTGCTTTTTGGGGATTTTCTTCCAGTTTATGGGTGATCCCTTTCTTTTTTGGGGTGTTTTTGACGTGTTTTGGTGTCTCCTTTTGGTTTTCGTTTGGTTCATGTTGGTCATCATGGTGAAAATTGTAAATTTTTGGGGGGGGAATTTTCTTCCAGTTTTGGGGGTGATCCCGTTCTTTTTTGGGGTGTTTTTGACATGTTTTGGGGTCTCTGTTGGGTTTTGTTGGGTTCTTGTTTTTCATCATGTTGGAAAAGTTTAACTTGCGTGTTTTGGAGAACATCAGGTAGGTTTAGTGTCGTTTTGGGGTGGATCTATGTTTTTTGGGGATTTTCTTCCAGTTTTGGGGGTGATTCCGTTCTTGTTTGGGGTGTTTTTGACTTGTTTTGGGGTGTCCGTTGGGTTTTAGTTGGATTCTCGTTGGTCCTTAAGGGAAATGGGAGTGGATTGTGGGTTTTGAAGAAGATCAGGTGAGTTTAGGGTGGTTTTGTGGGGAAATTCATAGTTTTTGGTGTTTTTTCTTCTGATTCAGTTCTTTTTTGGGGTGTTTTTGACGTGTTTTGGGGTTTCCGTTGGGTTTCGTTGAGTTCCTAATGGGTTTTATGGTGGTTGGGAGTGGACATTTGGATTTGGAGAACATCAGGTACGTTTAGAGTGGTTTTGGGATTGGATCCGTGCTTTTTGGGGTTTTCTTTGGTTTTGGGGGTGATCCTGTTCTTGTTTGGGGTGTTTTTGACGTGTTTTGGGTTCTCTGTTGGGTTTTCCGTGGTCATCATGGTGGAAAAGTGTAAATTGTGGGTTTTGGAGAACATCAGGTAGGTTTAGGGGGACTTTTGGTGTGGATCTATGGCTTTTGGGGTTTTCTTTCGTTTTTAGGGTTTATCCCGTTCTTGTTTGGGGTGTTTTTGACTTCTTTTGGGGTCTCCGTTGGGTTTCGTTGGGTTTTCCATGGTCATCATGTTGGAAAATTGTAAATTGTGGGTTTTGGAGATCATCAGGTAGGTTTAGGGTGGTTTTGGGGTGGATCTATGATTTTGAAGGATTTTCTTCCAATTTTGGGGGTGATCCCTTTCTTTTTTTTTTTTTTTTTTTTTTTTTTTGACGTGTTTTGTGGTCTCCGTTGGGTTTCGTTGGGTTTTCCATGGTCATCAATGTGGAAAAGTGTAAATTGTGGGTTTTGGAGAACTTCAGGTTGGTTTAGGGGGATTTTTGGTGTGGATCTATGGCTTTTGGGGTTTTCTTTCGTTGTTGGGGTTGAACCAGTTCTTTTTTGGGGTGTTTTTGACGTTTTTGGGGTCTCCGTTGGGTTTTGTTGGGTTCTCGTTGGTCGTTAAGCTAAACGGGAGTGGATTGTGGGTTTTGAAGAAGATCAGGTAAGTTTAGGGTGATTTGGGAGGGAAATGCATAGTTTTGTTTTTTTTTTTCCTTCTGATCCAGTTCTTTTTTGGGGTGTTTTTGACGTGTTTTGGGGTTTCCGTTGCGTTTTGTTGAGTTCCTAATGGGTTTTATGGTGGGTGGGAGTGGATTTTGGGATTTGGAGAAGATCAGGTAGGTTTAAGGGTTTTCTTGGGGTTAAATCACGTATTTTCTTCTGATCCGGTTTGCTTTTGGGGTGTTTTTGAGGTGTTTTGGGGTTTCTGTTGCGTTTTGTTGAGTTCCTAATGGGTTTTATGGTGGTTGGGAGTGGACTTTGGGATTTGGAGAAGATCAGGTAGGTTTAGGGTGGTTTTGGGATTGGATCCATGCTTTTTTGGGGATTTTCTTCCAGTTTTGGGGGTTATCCCGTTCTTTTTTGGGGTGTTTTTGACATGTTTTGATGTCTCTGTTGGGTTTTGTTGGGTTTTCTGTTGGCATCTTGGTGGAAAAGGGTAAATTGTGGGTTTTGGAGAACTTCAGGTAGGTTTAGGGGGACTTTTGGGGTGGATTCATGGTATTTGGGGTTTTCTTCTGTTTTTTGGGGTGATCCTGTTCTTTTTTGGGGTGTTTTTGACGTGTTTTGGGGTTGTCCGTTGGGTTTTGTTGGGTTCTCGTTGGTCATCATTGTGAAAAAGGGTAAATTGTGGGTTTTGGAGAACATCAGGTAGGCTTAGGGGGACTTTTGGGGTGGATCTATGGCATTTGGGGTTTTCTTCTCTTTTTTGGGGAGATCCTGTTCTTTTTTGTTTGTTTTTTTTTTTTGGTTTTTTTTTTTTTTTGACATGTTTTTTGTCTCCATTGGGTTTCGTTGGGTTTTCCATGGTCATCATGGTGGAAAAGGGTAAATTTGTGGGTTTTGGAGAACATCAGGTAGGTTTAGGCTGGTTTTGGGATTGGATCTGTGCTTTTTGGGGATTTTCTTCCAGTTTATGGGTGATCCCTTTCTTTTTTGGGGTGTTTTTGACGTGTTTTGGTGTCTCCTTTTGGGTTTTCGTTTGGTTCATGTTGGTCATCATGGTGAAAATTGTAAATTTTTGGGGGGGGAATTTTCTTCCAGTTTTGGGGGTGATCCCGTTCTTTTTTGGGGTGTTTTTGACATGTTTTGGGGGTCTCTGTTGGGTTTTGTTGGGTTCTTGTTTCTCATCATGTTGGAAAAGTTTAACTTGCGTGTTTTGGAGAACATCAGGTAGGTTTAGTGTCGTTTTGGGGTGGATCTATGTTTTTTGGGGATTTTCTTCCAGTTTTGGGGGTGATTCCGTTCTTGTTTGGGGTGTTTTTGACTTGTTTTGGGGTGTCCGTTGGGTTTTAGTTGGATTCTCGTTGGTCCTTAAGGGAAATGGGAGTGGATTGTGGGTTTTGAAGAAGATCAGGTGAGTTTAGGGTGGTTTTGTGGGGAAATTCATAGTTTTTGGTGTTTTTTCTTCTGATTCAGTTCTTTTTTGGGGTGTTTTTGACGTGTTTTGGGGTTTCCGTTGGGTTTCGTTGAGTTCCTAATGGGTTTTATGGTGGTTGGGAGTGGACATTTGGATTTGGAGAACATCAGGTACGTTTAGAGTGGTTTTGGGATTGGATCCGTGCTTTTTGGGGTTTTCTTTGGTTTTGGGGGTGATCCTGTTCTTGTTTGGGGTGTTTTTGACGTGTTTTGGGTTCTCTGTTGGGTTTTCCGTGGTCATCATGGTGGAAAAGTGTAAATTGTGGGTTTTGGAGAACATCAGGTAGGTTTAGGGGGACTTTTGGTGTGGATCTATGGCTTTTGGGGTTTTCTTTCGTTTTTAGGGTTTATCCCGTTCTTGTTTGGGGTGTTTTTGACTTCTTTTGGGGTCTCCGTTGGGTTTCGTTGGGTTTTCCATGGTCATCATGTTGGAAAATTGTAAATTGTGGGTTTTGGAGATCATCAGGTAGGTTTAGGGTGGTTTTGGGGTGGATCTATGATTTTGAAGGATTTTCTTCCAATTTTGGGGGTGATCCCTTTTTTTTTTTTTTTTTTTTTTTTTTTTTTTTTTTTTTTGACGTGTTTTGTGGTCTCCGTTGGGTTTCGTTGGGTTTTCCATGGTCATCAATGTGGAAAAGTGTAAATTGTGGGTTTTGGAGAACTTCAGGTTGGTTTAGGGGGATTTTTGGTGTGGATCTATGGCTTTTGGGGTTTTCTTTCGTTGTTGGGGTTGAACCAGTTCTTTTTTGGGGTGTTTTTGACGTTTTTGGGGTCTCCGTTGGGTTTTAGTTGGATTCTCGTTGGTCGTTAAGCTAAACGGGAGTGGATTGTGGGTTTTGAAGAAGATCAGGTGAGTTTAGGGTGATTTGGGAGGGAAATGCATAGTTTTGTTTTTTTTTTTCCTTCTGATCCAGTTCTTTTTTGGGGTGTTTTTGACGTGTTTTGGGGTTTCCGTTGCGTTTTGTTGAGTTCCTAATGGGTTTTATGGTGGGTGGGAGTGGATTTTGGGATTTGGAGAAGATCAGGTAGGTTTAAGGGTTTTCTTGGGGTTAAATCACGTATTTTCTTCTGATCCGGTTTGCTTTTGGGGTGTTTTTGAGGTGTTTTGGGGTTTCTGTTGCGTTTTGTTGAGTTCCTAATGGGTTTTATGGTGGTTGGGAGTGGACTTTGGGATTTGGAGAAGATCAGGTAGGTTTAGGGTGGTTTTGGGATTGGATCCATGCTTTTTTGGGGATTTTCTTCCAGTTTTGGGGGTTATCCCGTTCTTTTTTGGGGTGTTTTTGACATGTTTTGATGTCTCTGTTGGGTTTTGTTGGGTTTTCTGTTGGCATCTTGGTGGAAAAGGGTAAATTGTGGGTTTTGGAGAACTTCAGGTAGGTTTAGGGGGACTTTTGGGGTGGATTCATGGTATTTGGGGTTTTCTTCTGTTTTTTGGGGTGATCCTGTTCTTTTTTGGGGTGTTTTTGACGTGTTTTGGGGTTGTCCGTTGGGTTTTGTTGGGTTCTCGTTGGTCATCATTGTGAAAAAGGGTAAATTGTGGGTTTTGGAGAACATCAGGTAGGCTTAGGGGACTTTTGGGGTGGATCTATGGCATTTGGGGTTTTCTTCTCTTTTTTGGGGAGATCCTGTTCTTTTTTTCTTTTTTTTTTTTTTTTTTTTTTTTTTTTTGACATGTTTTTTGTCTCCATTGGGTTTCGTTGGGTTTTCCATGGTCATCATGGTGGAAAAGGGTAAATTTGTGGGTTTTGGAGAACATCAGGTAGGTTTAGGCTGGTTTTGGGATTGGATCTGTGCTTTTTGGGGATTTTCTTCCAGTTTATGGGTGATCCCTTTCTTTTTTGGGGTGTTTTTGACGTGTTTTGGTGTCTCCTTTTGGGTTTTCGTTTGGTTCATGTTGGTCATCATGGTGAAAATTGTAAATTTTTGGGGGGGGAATTTTCTTCCAGTTTTGGGGGTGATCCCGTTCTTTTTTGGGGTGTTTTTGACATGTTTTGGGGTCTCTGTTGGGTTTTGTTGGGTTCTTGTTTCTCATCATGTTGGAAAAGTTTAACTTGCGTGTTTTGGAGAACATCAGGTAGGTTTAGTGTCGTTTTGGGGTGGATCTATGTTTTTTGGGGATTTTCTTCCAGTTTTGGGGGTGATTCCGTTCTTGTTTGGGGTGTTTTTGACTTGTTTTGGGGTGTCCGTTGGGTTTTAGTTGGATTCTCGTTGGTCCTTAAGGGAAATGGGAGTGGATTGTGGGTTTTGAAGAAGATCAGGTGAGTTTAGGGTGGTTTTGTGGGGAAATTCATAGTTTTTGGTGTTTTTTCTTCTGATTCAGTTCTTTTTTGGGGTGTTTTTGACGTGTTTTGGGGTTTCCGTTGGGTTTCGTTGAGTTCCTAATGGGTTTTATGGTGGTTGGGAGTGGACATTTGGATTTGGAGAACATCAGGTACGTTTAGAGTGGTTTTGGGATTGGATCCGTGCTTTTTGGGGTTTTCTTTGGTTTTGGGGGTGATCCTGTTCTTGTTTGGGGTGTTTTTGACGTGTTTTGGGTTCTCTGTTGGGTTTTCCGTGGTCATCATGGTGGAAAAGTGTAAATTGTGGGTTTTGGAGAACATCAGGTAGGTTTAGGGGGACTTTTGGTGTGGATCTATGGCTTTTGGGGTTTTCTTTCATTTTTAGGGTTTATCCCGTTCTTGTTTGGGGTGTTTTTGACTTCTTTTGGGGTCTCCGTTGGGTTTCGTTGGGTTTTCCATGGTCATCATGTTGGAAAATTGTAAATTGTGGGTTTTGGAGATCATCAGGTAGGTTTAGGGTGGTTTTGGGGTGGATCTATGATTTTGAAGGATTTTCTTCCAATTTTGGGGGTGATCCCTTTCTTTTTTTTTTTTTTTTTTTTTTTTTTTTTTTTTGACGTGTTTTGTGGTCTCCGTTGGGTTTCGTTGGGTTTTCCATGGTCATCAATGTGGAAAAGTGTAAATTGTGGGTTTTGGAGAACTTCAGGTTGGTTTAGGGGGATTTTTGGTGTGGATCTATGGCTTTTGGGGTTTTCTTTCGTTGTTGGGGTTGAACCAGTTCTTTTTTGGGGTGTTTTTGACGTTTTTGGGGTCTCCGTTGGGTTTTGTTGGGTTCTCGTTGGTCGTTAAGCTAAACGGGAGTGGATTGTGGGTTTTGAAGAAGATCAGGTAAGTTTAGGGTGATTTGGGAGGGAAATGCATAGTTTTGTTTTTTTTTTTCCTTCTGATCCAGTTCTTTTTTGGGGTGTTTTTGACGTGTTTTGGGTTTCCGTTGCGTTTTGTTGAGTTCCTAATGGGTTTTATGGTGGGTGGGAGTGGATTTTGGGATTTGGAGAAGATCAGGTAGGTTTAAGGGTTTTCTTGGGGTTAAATCACGTATTTTCTTCTGATCCGGTTTGCTTTTGGGGTGTTTTTGAGGTGTTTTGGGGTTTCTGTTGCGTTTTGTTGAGTTCCTAATGGGTTTTATGGTGGTTGGGAGTGGACTTTGGGATTTGGAGAAGATCAGGTAGGTTTAGGGTGGTTTTGGGATTGGATCCATGCTTTTTTGGGATTTTCTTCCAGTTTTGGGGGTTATCCCGTTCTTTTTTGGGGTGTTTTTGACATGTTTTGATGTCTCTGTTGGGTTTTGTTGGGTTTTCTGTTG
>NW_028137426.1:0-2500 GCF_965140915.1 Aythya marila | reverse complement strand
CTCTGTCCCGCTTACAGCCGGCACACGGGCTCGCCTGCTCGCCAACGCGCTGTGCCGCTTCGGCTCCTCGCCTTGACGCCACGCTACACCTGGCGGATCGGGGCTGGGAGGGGAAGGGGGAGGAAGAGGGGAGGGGATTCACCTGTCCACTTCAGCACGACGAGGACCGTAGAGCTGGCGGCCGTCAGCTAACGGCGGCTGCCTACGCGCTTTTCTGGAGCCCTTCGCTTTCTTCCCCCGCCCTTCTTTTTGCTTCCCTTCTGCTTTCTCATTCCTTTCTTCATCGATTCGTTGGCTGAACGATCGATCCATCGATTCCTTGATTCATTCACTCACTCATTCACTCATTCATGCACTCATTCACTCATTCATGCACTCATTCACTCATTCACTCATTCATTCATTCATTCATTCATTCATTCATTCCTTCATTCATTCATTCACAAATACACCTCTTCTCGTTCCCTCCCTTCCCCCCTTCTCCCCGTTGCCACGCCGCTCTTCCCCAGCAGCCGGCCGAGAAGCAGGGCAGAGCTCAAGATCGCCGCGAGGCGGGGAAGCGCCGTGTAGACGGACGGGGCTGCGGGCGCCGGACAGCCTCTGCCCTCGCGAGCCCGCGAGCCCGAGCCGAAGCGCAAGCCCGAAGCCGACTCCGAGCCCGATCCGCCCCGGCCGCGGAGCCGAGCGTCGCAGGAGGCGAGGCAGCTCCCGCCTGCCCGCCTTTGCGGGGGCCCCGGACGGGGCCCGCCCGGGGAGAAAAACGCTGGAGGCGAGCGCGAGCTCGTCGCTCTGCTCCCTCCCGCGCCATCTAGCTGCCCGCCGGCCGGGACACGGGCTCGGCGGGAGCCTGAAGACCAGCCGGCTTGAAGCTCCGTGCCCGGAATAATGCGTCCCCCTCTCGCCTACGTGTGGCGCCGGCTTCCCGCCGAGCGGAGCGGAGCGGAGCGGCCGGCGACGAGCTAGGAGGATTGCCCCTCCCGCCGCCCCCCCGCCCGACGGCTCGGCGGGGCTGCGGCGCGACGGGCGGGGGAGAGGGGGGGAGAGGAGCCGGCGCCGCTCGAGAAGCCGAGAGCGCGGCCGCGCGCGGCCCCTGGCTGCATCGGGCTGCCGCTCGCTCTGCCGTCAGGGGCTCTGGCTCGCCTGCGAGCCACCCGTGCGACTCTGCGTGGCTGGGCGTGTGTCACTGCACTCAGCGATCCGTGCGAAACGAGGCGAAGCGAAGGCGCGCAACGGAAAGGCGGAGCGCCGCCAGCCAAAGCCAGGCCAAGCGGCGCCGGCAAAAGCAAAGCGAAGCGGAGGAGGAACGGCAAAGCGGAGCGAGGCGGAGCAGACGAAGGAAAAGCAAACGAGTGCCACGAACGCGACGCCAAACAAAACTCAGCGCTTCCACGAAAAGCAAAGCGAAGCAGGGCCGGCAAAAGCAAAGCAAAGGGGAGCAACTGGCGGCCGGTCTGCCGCGGGCTCCGAGTGGCTCTGGCGGCGGGTAGACGTGGCGGCCGGAGTCTGAGAGCGAACGCTTTCTCCGCACGCTTTGTACGACCTCTCGTCTCCCCGCCGCCAAGCGGGACCCGTGCTTTCTTGTTGCTGCTGCTGCTGCTGCTGCTTGTGTTTGTTTTTCTTTTTCCCCTTTTTCTTTTTAAAAGCGTGAACGATTCGAATGAATGGCGCCTCCCAGCCGTTCCCCTGCACGCGAGAGGCGTGTGGATAGACCTGGCGGGCCGCCGGAGGGAAGCGTGCGGGCACGCGCCCGTCTGTGCATGCGTGCGTGTGGCCGTGTAGACGAGGCAGCCGGGCCGCTCTCGAGCAGTGGCCGTGACGGCGGGGTAGACCTGACGGCTCCACGAGGCGGGAGGGGGCGGGGGGACAGAGCTGGGAGGAGGGAGAAGTAGACCTGGTGGCTCCACGGGGCGGGAGGGGGCGGGGGGACAGAGCGGGGAGGAGGAGGGAGAAGTAGACCTGGTGGCTCCACGGGGCGGGAGGGGGCGGGGGGACAGAGCGGGGAGGAGGAGGGAGAAGTAGACCTGGTGGCTCCACGGGGCGGGAGGGGGCGGGGGGACAGAGCGGGGAGGAGGAGGGAGAAGTAGACCTGGTGGCTCCACGGGGCGGGAGGGGGCGGGGGGACAGAGCGGGGAGGAGGAGGGAGAAGTAGACCTGGTGGCTCCACGGGGCGGGAGGGGGCGGGGGGGAGAGAGCGGGGAGGAGGAGGGAGAAGTAGACCTGGTGGCTCCACGAGGCGGGAGGGGGCGGGGGAGAGAGCGGGGAGGAGGGAGAAGTAGACCTGGTCGCTCCACGGGGCCCGGAGGGTGGGAGGGACGGGTAGACGTGGCGGCCTGCATCTGACAGCGGCCGTCTACGCACTTCAATGGCCGCCTCCGCCCCCTCCCCACTTCTCCCTCCCTCCCTCTCCTCCGCCCTTTGCAGCCTTTGCAGTGGACGGGGCGGGGCGGGGCGCCGGCGCCGGTCGGGAAGGCGAGGGCGCGGCCCCGGACCCCGGCTGCTT
>NW_028137427.1:0-2000 GCF_965140915.1 Aythya marila | reverse complement strand
GGGCGGGACAAACCGTCAGCGCTCGCTTCCGATTGGGCGAGGCGGCCAGGCGGAGCGCGCGGATTGGCCGCGCCGCGGCGGAAGGGGCGGGGCCGCAGTTCCGGGGCAGCGATGGCGGCGCTGGGCCGGGCGTGCGGGCGCTGCGGGCCGGGGTCCGGGGGCGCTCGGCGGGGCCGCCCGGGCCGTGGCGCTGCCGCTGGGGGCGGAGACCCACGAGGAGGAGCCAATGGCGGAGGCGCAGCGCAAGGTGGGCGGGGCCTGGGCTCAAGGGCAAGGGGCGGGGCCTAACGGAGGGGGCGGGGCCTCGTGGATGGGCCGCGGGGGCTTGGGGGCGGGGCCTGATGGGGGTGGGCGGGGCCTGGGCTCAAGGGCAAGGGGCGGGGCCTAACGGAGGGGGCGGGGACTCGTGGATGGGCCGCGGGGCCTTAAGGGCGGGGGCCTGATGGGGGTGGGCGGGGTCTGGGCTCAAGGGCAAGGGGCGGGGCCTGATGGAGGTGGGCGGGGCCTGGCCTCAAGGCAAGGGGCGGGGCCTCACAGACAGGTACCGAGGAGGGGGTGGGGCTTTGGGGGCGGGGTCTGGTGGAGGTAGGCGGGGCAAGGGCAAGGGGCGGGGCCTAACGGAGGGGGCGGGGCCTGGGGGAGGGACTGAGAGAGGGGGCAGGGCCTGGGCGCAAGGGCAAGGGGTGGGGCCTAAGGAAGTGGGCGGGGCCAGGGGACAAGGGGCGGGGCCTAACGCAGGGGGCGGGGCCTCATGGACAGGCCTCGGGGCCTGATGGGGTGGGCGGGGCCAAGGGGCAGGGGCGGGGCCTACGATAGGGGGTTGGAGCTTGAGGGGCGGGGTCTGATGGAGGTGGGCGGGGCCTGTGCACAAGGGTAAGGGGCGGGGCCTAATGGAGGGGGCGGGCCTCTAGGGACAGGCTCTGATGGAGGTGGGCAGGGCTTGGCCTCAAGGGCAATGGGCGGGGCCTAATGGAGGGGCGGGGCTTGGGGACTGCGGGATGGGTGGGGCTTGATGGAGGGGGCGGGGCCTGGTGGGGAGATGGGTGAAGGGGGCGGGGGGAGATGGGTTGAAGGGGGGCGGGGCCTACACGAAGGGGCGGGGCCTAGGGGGAGATTTTTGGGGTTATTTGGAGGGGAATTGGGGCTGATTTGGGGCCTTTGGGGCAATTTGGGGCTAATTGGGGATTTTTTGGGGGGGGTTGGGGGCAGGTCGGGGAATTTGGGGTGAATCGGGGGGAGTTTGGGGTTGTTTGGGGGGGAATTTGGGGTTATTTGGGGGAAATTGGGGTTATTTGGGGGGAAATTGGGGTTATTTGGGGGGAAATTGGGGCTAGGGGTGATCTGGGGGAGGAATTCGGAGATTTGGGATTGTTTGGGGGGGACTTTGGGTTATTTGAGGTGAAATTGGGGGTTTGGGGTTATCTGGGAGGGGATTCGGAAGGTTTGGGGTTATTTGGGGAGAATTTGGGGTTATTTGGGGTAAAATTGGAGGTCTGGGGTTAACACGGGGGGATTTGGAGATTTGGGTTTATCCGTGTGGGACTTTTGGGGTTATTTGGGGGGAAATAAGGGATCTGGGGGTCATCTGGGGGACAATTTGGGGTTATTTGTGGGGAAATTGGGGCTCTGGGGGTTATCTGGGAGGGAATTTGGGGTTATTTCAGGTGAAATTGGGGGTTTGGGGTTATCTGGGAGGGGATTCGGAAGGTCTGGGGTTATTTGGGAGGGAATTTGGGGTTATTTGGGGGTAAATTGGGGGGTCTGGGGTTATCTGGGGGGGAGTTTGGAAGGTTTGAGCTTATTTAGGGGGACTTTGGAGTTATTTGGGGTAAAATTGGAGGTCTGAGGTTATCTGGGGGGGGGGGATTTGGAGATTTGGGTTTATCCGTGTGGGACTTTTGGGGTTACATGGGGGGAAATCAGGGATCTGGGGGGAGGAATTTGAAGGTTTGGGATTATCTGGGGCCGAATTTGGGGTTATTTGTGGGGCAATCAGTGTC